>NC_079497.1:74585728-74889647 GCF_030052815.1 Hevea brasiliensis | reverse complement strand
CCAAAGGACCCACTCTTTCTAGAACCTCATATGGCCCAATAAAACGAGGACTTAGTTTCCCGTTTCTGCCAAATCTCATAATCCTCTTCCAAGGGGAAACCTTAAGGAATACTTTGTCACCCACACCCACTGCATACTTAATATCCCTTCTCTTCAGATCAATATAGGACTTCTGATGGTCTAATACAATTTTAAGTCGATCTCTGATCAACCTGATCTTCTCTTCAGTTTGCTGAACAATTTTGGGCCCAATCATCTTCCTTTCTCCTACTTCATCCCCAGGGGATTTCTGCATTTTTTGCCATACAAAGCTTCATATGGAGGCATCCTGATGCTTGATTGGTAGTTGTTGTTGTAAGCAAACTCAATCAAAGGCAAGTGTGTGTCCCAACTTCCCTGAAACTCAATCACACAAGCCCGTAGCATGTCCTCCAAGATCTGAATTACCCTCTCAGACTGGCCATCTGTCTGTGGGTGGAATGTCATACTGAAGTTCAATCTAGTTCCTAGGGCTCTCTGAAGACTACCCCAGAATCTATAAGTGAACCTCTGATCTCTGTATGATATGTTGGATACTGGCACTCCATGCAGTCTTACTATCTCATCAATGTATAACTTGGCCAATCTTTCCAAACTGTAGTCCATCCGGATAGGCAGAAAATGAGCAGACTTGGTTAGTCTATCAACAATTGTGACACCCCTTACCCGACTACAGTGTAGCCGAGCAAGTTATGCCACTCAGTGTGCCGGAGCACTCTATTTTATCTTAATTCATTTTTATCGTAGTTTTGAAAATAATTTGTGAAATATAATTCATTTATTGAAATTGTAATTTATTTGAGGTTCCGAAAATTTTAAAGAAAATCCGGCAGAGTACCGGCTAAAAATGGAGAATACCGTTCTTCGGAACCTGTGAAAAACACTTCCTATATTCTTATTCATTCATCTCAACTCCATTTATCAAAATCTCAATATTTTTTAGTTCACATTCATTTCTCAATCATTCATTTCATGTGATAATCATATATATATCACAGATAAACATTCACTTTTTTATTTACAAACACAATTCTCATTATTTACATGAGCATCAAATTACATTTCATAAGTTCATTTACACATGAGAAAATAAGATCAATTACAAAATATCAAAATGACACCTAGTGTCCTACCAATGCACTGTAGCCTGTGAGGTGACACGGATACTATGCAGAACTGCAGGATGGACTTACCCAATCTGTGGTCTACTGGCTCTCAATCAATATCTTCAGTACCTACACGTTGCAAAAGCGACGCGCTAAGCATAAAGCTTAGTGGTGCAAATAATAAAATAGAAAGAAATAATATGCAAATAAAAATCATAATTTCTTAGCCATTGTGTTCATAAGAACTGAATAATTACCAACTTAATGTTTAGTCGAGGGCTAATTACGTTTTATGATATTAACTTCTTCATGCATTTTGTTAATTATTTTCTTCATGATCTTGAGTTTCTTTGTATTCTATCGTAATCATTCCTGATATTTAATTTTCGTATTTTCTTTAGCAATCAGTTCATTTACAGTTATACTTTTCCATGCCCAAGTAACCTATACAAATTGACCGGACTGGATAAACGGGTAAACTAGCACTGGGTACCAGGTACCTCGGGCCGTCACACCATCGGTCACAATGTGTCTTCCCGGTATGCAAACAGAATGGCTAATAAGCCATATAAGTAATAAGGCATAAAGCTAAGTAAAACATCATAATCTGTATAGCCATAGGCTATCACATCACAGAATGGCAATGAAGCCATACATCATACGCAGTACTGCTATCAGAACCCTATTGGCATGCCAACCTATCCAAACCAATCACATTAGGCCTACTAGGGCATTTGATACTTTTGAATTCTTCAATTTTTGAATTTCAAGTTTTTATGTCACTATTCACTTCAATAGTCAACAAAAAGTTGACTTTTGCATAGAACATAGGTGCATTGGTTTTAACACTCCCAATGTACCACATTTTGCATTTAAAACTTGTTGGTTTTGGTCACTTTCTCAAAGCTTAGGTCATTTTGGCAAAATTGCCAATTTTCGGTTTTGGTGCTCCGAAGTTGCACTGTTTCATTGGTCGATCTACTGTTGGAATTTGACAAAACTTCCTTCATAGAAAATGTTCCTTATTTTGTCTAGTTGAATTTCTTTTTTTGAATCACTCCATTTGGAGTTTTTTAGCTCAAGTTATGGCCAAAATAAGTTTACTGTTCACGTGCACTGTTCATGCTGCAATTTTGGGTGTTGGCGGATTTTGGTCCAACTTTGGTCAGTAATTTGACCAAGTTAAGTTCATAATTTGATCTAACTTTCTTCATATGAAATGTTCTACCATGGCTTAGGTTTCCATCAGTTCAAGAATCGCCTAAATCCGAGTTTTCTAGAGAGAGTTATAGCCATCCAAACATTACTGCTCAAATGAAAATCTGCAGAGTTGCAGGTTTGAACAGTAACTGTGACTGCCATTTGGGTTAGATTCTGGTCATAATTTGGGGTAGGTTTCTTCATGAAAGTTGTTTGTCTATGTCTTAACTTGTTTTTGTAAAAATTTCAGCTCAATTGACCAAATCTACAGTGAGTTATGGCCAAATGAACAGTTACTGTTCATTTGGTCATTCTGCAGGGGCTGTTTGCAGGGTATCCGTATTGGGGCCAAGTTTTGGTCCTCTTGCTTTGGTCTTTTGGACATGATTTCTTCAGCAAAAATGTGCCATTATAAGCCTAGTTTCATTTCCAATTGGCCAAACACCAATTGGACTAACACAGCCCAAGTTATGGCAGTGCAAAGGGACTAAATTTTCAGTCCCTATGCTGCTGTCCTAGGGCAGCCTGCAATCCTCACTTTGCAATCTCATTTTTCTGTCCATTTGTTGTTCAAATTACCTAAAATGGTCACTAATTGACCATTAAAATGCTTTCTAATAATTTCCTAAGCCAAGTCACATTTTCACCTTTCCAAACCCTAATTCAAATTCATGGTTTATGCCATGTATCTTAGTAACTACCAATGCATTGCTTATATGTTTATAACTTCAACATGGTTTCTATTTCACTCTAAGCTCATCAAATACTCCTACATATTCCTTTTCTAGGGCAGCCAACATTCAAGAGCTCATACACATAGGTTTTTGTTCATTTCAATTACAAGTCTTACTAAATTTAAAGTCCAAAATCATGAAATTTAAGAGTTTTATGTTTATAGTTGCACTAACCTCAACTTGAAGAATCTCCAAGCTTGCCAACTTTAATTTCTCTTCTCCCTTTTGCTCCCAAACACCTTAGCAAGCTTCTAGAATAAATTTTTGTGTTGAGAACTTGAGGAAATATGGTGGGAGTTTAGGGCTTCATGAGCTTGCCAAGCTCATCAATGGAGGGAGGAAAGGAGAGGGTTACGTTTTCATGAAGGAGAAGAAGGAGCTGCTCATGTTTTTTTTAACTCCTTTAGTCTTTATTTATGTCTTTTATTTGTTAGTCAATTGATGGCTTAATTTGTGATTGGTCAAAATTTTTAAATGATGTCATTTTTGCATTATTTTGCATTTTCTTTTCTTTTCTTTCACTACTCATTTCAAATTTCATTTCTAGTAATGTTTATTCATATTTTATGTTATATTAATTATTTACTCAACTGGACAAGTCGGCCAAAAATCACCTCTGAAGGCGAAATGACCAAAATGCCCTCCGTTCGGCTCAACGGGTCAAAATTGTCTGTACCGATTGAAAAATTTTTCTAGGTATTTTCTTGGCATTCTAATGCCATGGGAACCTCAATAACCCTTCTCTGGAGTCCCAAAAATTATTTTATAATTTTTCTCCCGGGTCTAGGGCTCCTCGTTGCGAGAACCGCAACTTCCCTCCGGTTACCCATCGCTTGGGCACCGGCTCATTTTACTTGGTTGTATTTTATTTCTAAAATTTTTACTAAGTGTTTCTTATTAATATTTGAGTTAATTATAGTTCCTGACTTTAGTTTAAATATTTTTTCGGACGTTCTAGCTGTCCGGACCGACACCGGTCACCGGTACAGTAGGATGTACGGAGTTGCTACAGGGAGGATGTTACAACAATGACCCATACTGCATCATGACTCTTCTATATCCTCGGAAGTCCCATCACAAAAATCCATCGTTATTCTCTCCCATTTTCATTCTGGTACTGGTAGTGGATGTAACAAACCAGCTAGTACTTGATGCTCTGCCTTCATTTGCTGACAAGTTAGGCATTTGGAAATAAACTCTGCCACATCTCTTTTCATACCCATCCACCAGTAATGCTCTTTCAGCCCTCTATACATTTTTGTGCCACCAGGGTGCATGAAAAAAAGAGACTCATGTGCTTCCTTTAAAATGATCTACCTCAAATCAACATAATTAGGAACACACATTTTGCCCTGGTGTAGCAGTAGACCATCATTTCTAATTGAGAATTCTGGCTTCTTTACCTGTCGGACTTCTTCCAACAGCTTCTGATGCTTTTGATCATTCTGAGACATTCTAATATGATCAATCAACACTGGCTGTACATGCCATGCAACTGCTATTTGCCCCTCATCGTTAGTCTCTAAGCTAGCATGTAATGATCTCAATTCATGTACCATAGACAAAGGAGTAACCCGTAAACTTGTTATAGTCTTGCGACTTAAGGCATCAGCCACAACATTAGCTTTCCCTGGCTGATAGTCTATCAGACAATCATAGTCTTTTATCAACTCTAACCATCTCCTCTGTCTCAAATTCAACTCTTTTTGAGTGCCCAAATACTTCAAACTCTTATGATCTGTATAGATGTAGCACTTCTCCCCATACAAATAGTGTCTCCAGATCTTAAGAGCAAACACAATAGCTGCAAGCTCCAAATCGTGTGTTGGACAATTCCTCTCATGTGGTTTCAGCTGGCGTGATGCATAGGCAATGACATTTTGATCTTGCATTAATACACAGCCTAACCCATTGTGAGAAGCATCACTGTAAACTGTGTATTCTTTACTTGGAATAGGTAAAGTCAGGACTGGAGCCTCAGTCAAACATTCTCTTCAATTCATCAAAACTCTGCTAGCATTTGTCCGTCCACTGAAATTTCACATCTTTTCGAAGTAACTTGGTAAATGGAGATGCCAACATGGAAAATCCCTTCACAAAACGACGATACTATCCAGCTAAATCCAGAAAACTACGAATCTCTGTGATATTTCTGGGTGGCCTCTAATTAAGGACAACTTTTATCTTACTTGGATCTACCTTGATGCCCTCTACCGATACTACATGCCCCAAGAAAGATATTTCCTTCAGCCAAAATTCACACTTCGATAATTTGCCGTATAGCTAATTTTCCCTCAAAGTCTGTAGTACAATCCACAAATGTCTATCATGCTCTTCTGCACTCCTCGAATAGATTAATATATCATCTATGAATACCATAACAAACTGGTCGAGGTATGGTCTGAAGATAGTGTTCATCAGATCTATAAAAGCAGTTGAAGCATTAGTCAACCCGAATGGCATGACCAAGAACTCATAATGGCCATAGCGGGTTTTGAAGGCAGTTTTAGGAATACTAAGCTCTTTTACTTTTAGCTGATAATAACCTGATCTCAGGTCAATTTTGGAGAATACAGCTGCACCCCTCAACTGATCAAACAAGTCATCAATGCGGGGTAATGGATATCTATTCTTTATTGTCACCTTATTCAATTGCCGATAGTCAATACATAAGCGGAGAGTGCCATCTTTCTTCTTAACAAACAATATTGGCACTCCCCAAGGTGACACACTAGGGCGAATAAAGCCCTTGTCAAGCAGCTCTTGCAATTGCACTTTCAACTCTTTCAATTCAGCTAGAGCCATTCTATATGGTGTTATGGAGATTGGGTCCACACCAGGCATAACATCAATCTCAAACTGCACCTCTCTTTCTGGAGGTAATCCTGGCAATTCATCAGGAAACACATTTGGAAAGTCACATACAGTAGGGATGTCTCTTAGTGTTGGACTCCCCACTTAGGTGTCTATCACATGTGCCAAGTATGCTTCACACCCCTTTCTAATCATCCTTCTGGTTAGTGCAGCCGAAATGATGTTTGATGGCAGTAAATGCCTCTCCCCATGTATTACCACATCACCATATAGAGGGAGACCAAAAGTGACTGTCTTCAATCTACAGTCAATCATGGCGTGATGCCTGGCTAACCAACCATGCCCAAGATAATATCATAATCTCTGAAGGGCATTTTAATCAAATCTGATAGAAAAACATGTCCTTGGATTACCAAAGGACAGTCTCTATAGATTCTGTTGACCCGAACCTCTTGTCCTAACGGACTAGTTACTAGCACTTCAAAACCCATTTTTACACATGGAACAGCAGGTGAACTGACTATGCTATCACTAACATACGAGTGGGTTGAACCCAGATCAAAAAGTATAAATACATCTTGATCAGAGATAGAGAATGTACCGACTAAAACATCGGAAGTCTCAACCTCTTCTCGCTGTCTCATCGCATAAACCCTGGTTGAAGCACTTCCTTGTGCGGACTGGCTAACAGTACCCTGACTGCCAGAAGCATTGCCTCTACCTCTGCCTCTTCCTCTGCAAACCGGTTGTGAACCTCTGATAGCAGGACTCTGAACGGATCCTTCTGCAGTAGTAGGAGCTGGACTAAATCTAGGGGCACTGGTGCAGTCTTTAGCAAGATGGCCCTTGCCTTTACAGTTAAAGCAAGTTCCTGTTACCCAATAGCATTCTCCCCCATGAATCTTATCACAAGTCTCACAGGGCTGGGCAGGATATGAACCCCTGGTTGACTGCTAACCAGATTTAGGCAGTCTTTGTCCAGAGAATCTACCCCTTCCAAATCTTCCACCTCTACCTCTGCTAGGTCCCCCAAATTTCTTCTTTTTTCCAGGTGTACCACTGGGAGTTTGTTCAACTGATTTTTCACCTTTATCTTTCTCTGTTTTCTTAGTCTGCTCTGATTTCTCTTTTACTGGTGCCACTTCTAATTCAATCCTTTCTAGCTCAAGTGCTTGAGAGATGAGCTCAGAGAAGTTACTATGTCTAAATCCCACTACTTGCATCCTCAAACTGGGCTTCAAACCAGTCTCAAATCTCTTGCATCTTTCCTTGCTAGTAGAAAGGAGACTCCCAGCATAGTGGCTTAAGCGAGAGAACTATCTTTCATATTCTGCCACTGATCTATTGCCTTACTTTAGACTCAGAAATTCTTATAGTTTCTGATCCACATATGCATCTGGGACGTATTTCTGTCTGAACTCTCTGATGAAGTCATCCCAGGTCAGTATTGGTGGTTCAACCAAGCTGTGAGGGATGGTCTTCCACCAATCATACACATCCCCTTGTAGTAGCGATACTGAGTACTCGAATTTTAGTTCATCTTAGCAATGCAGCTTCTTGGACACTCTGTCCATTCTTTTCAGCCATTGCTTTGCCTCTAGTGGGTCTACTGTACCCTTAAATTCTGTAGCCCCATACTTCAACAGCTTGTCATATTGTCTAACTAGAGCTTGAGGTTGCACCACAGTAGTCTGGGGTGGAGCTTGAATAGGCATACCCCCAACCATTTGTTGAAACATTATCGCTATCTGCTGTGCAAACTGTGCAGGAAACTGCGGCATTTGTGGGGCTAGTGCCACTGACCCACTGACATTCTATAGAGCTGGGGCTTCCCTTTGTGCCTCAGCTTCAACAGATTACTCAACTGAGCGATCCCCTTCTTCCATAACAGTCTGGAGTAGGATATCTCCTGAATAAATAACACAAGGAGATTTGCCTACGTTAGTTCATATTTATGATATAATGTACTATATGTAACAAATAAGGACATTGAGCAGTTGTACTTAGCAAAGAAAAGACACAAATTCATAAGTTAAAACATACTTTAAAAATTTGCTCTGATACCACTAAAACATGTCACACCTTATCTCTCTGTAAGACGTAACATGATCCCGTAGAATACATAATGAACTACCAAATTTTACTTACTAATAACTCATTAAGTATTCTACAAGGGATTTTAAAATCATTTTCTTACTTTTTAGAAGTGGTGAGCATTTTCTAATAGGTATTAAAACATTTAATTAGAGTTTGAAAACTGTTAAAATTTTTGTCCCTTTTTATTTGTCCACAAATTTTAGAAAAATTTCGACAGAGTGCCGTCTGTATTTTGATAAAACAATTCTTCAAATACCTAAAAAAAATACTTCCTGTAACACCATCATTTTCGTAATCCGTACGTCTTACTGTTCCGATAGCTAATGTCTGCCTCGAAAAGTCGGAATGTCTGAACTACACTCCAGTGATAGTAAACAAGCATAAAATAATGAAATATGTGATGAGAAAAATTAAGAAAAAATAAAAGAGATAAAATGTGATTAAGTTAAATGAGCCAAACCCGTAGCGATGGGTGACCGCACCGGGAAGTTACGGCGAGGACCGTTGACTAGCCTTAGACTGGGGGGAACTCGGGGAAATATTTGCGGGACCTAATTAAAGGTCTACTGAGGTGTAATTGACATTGGAAATGTCAAAGAAAAATTAGTAAGTCAGTACAAATAAAAACGAAAATGTAAGAAAATCGGTGGTACAAGGAGTAAATCGGTGGTATCGAAAAAGTCTGGATTTGACCTGAAGAGGGGCATTTTGGTCATTTGACACATAGAGTTGACTTTTGACCTAAATTTCCATGAAAAATATGTGGTATTATATTTTGAAAATTTAATGAAAAATGAAATTCAAGATAACATGTAATTAAAAGAATTATGAGGGCATTATGGAAATTATGATAACTTTGAATTATTATAATGTTAATCATAATTAGTGGGACTTAGTGGAGGATTAGTGGACCATATAAATACCCATAAGTGGACAGTAATGACAACTTCAACATTCATTTCTTCATTTTGCACAACCATGGCCGAAACATATTCTCTCAAAATCTCCATGGAAGGTTTCAATCAAAGCTCTCAATCCTCACCATTTTTCCACATAAAACCACAAGGTGCCTTCACAAGAACTTGTCCTTACCTCATGGGCAGCATGTAGGAAGCAAAAAGAAGAAGTTTTGGTGAGGTTTAGCAAGCACCAAATAAAGGTTAGTGCTTAATCTTTCCATTTTCCTTCACTGATCCTTGTGTTGAGCTTTGGGTAAGTTGAATTGCTAAGAAAAATTGAGGAAATGATTGAGTATTGGTGAACCTTAGTTTTGGCAGCCATGGAACTTCATATTGTATAGCTTTCTTGTGCATGTAGATGGTAGTTTGAGATATTGAATTAAATGTTTAATTGTATTGAAGTTGAATTCCATGTGTGAAGTTGAATGGTAAGCTTGAAAAGTGAAAATGGAAGTTGATGTGTATGTATAATTTTTAGGCAGCCTCAAAATGGAAATTTGTAATGTTCAAATTCACGAAATGTTGTTGAAATATTGTACAAAAATTTGGCAGCATATATGTGTGTGGAATAGTAGTGATAGGTATGTAATTTAATGATGGAAGTTTGTGTGATGATTAGAAGTATTTATGTGTATACATTGTTGGGATTGAACTTTATGAATGAGGACTGCATTTGGTGTATTTGAAGTGGTTATATTCTGTCCAAGTTGACCTATAATGTAGAGAATGGAATGGCTTTGGTTAGTGCCAATTGCAGAATATGGTGGGGAAATGAAGATGTAATTAGTAAACTTGTGTTTGGTTTGGTGTTTGAAAAGGGTGTAGCAGGGTAGTGTATGTTTTAGCTTAGAACCTTAAGTGTGTGACTTCAATTGATATGAGACCAATTGGAGGTGAAACTAAGCACAAAATGTGCCAACTTTCATGAAGGAAGCTTACCTAAATTCTGCCTAGAATGTGACTTGAAAAATAACCAAATCCGGATTAGTGACTTGAATGCCTGAAAATTGACCATTTGGGCAGCAGTTAGTGTTTTGGCCATAACACACTCAAAACAGGTCCAATTGACCTGAAATTTTTACCATGAATATTTTAGACATAGATCTATAACTCCTATGAAGACACCAAAGCCCAGAAATGGCCAGAACCAAGACAAATAGCTTGCACAAATTTGGGTACCAAAACTGGCTGAAGTGAAAATGACCAAAAAATGACCTAAGCCTACCATTTTAGTGCATTCTGTCTAGCATTGGTAAATTGACCATATCTTGGTCTACACAACTCAGAATGACCTAAAATTTTGCCCTGCGTGCAATAAGACATAGACCTACATGTTTGTAGTTTAGACCGAAACTCGAAAACCGAGGGAACTAGGTTGTCCGACTAGGTTAAAATAGTACACCGAAATCCAGTAAATTGTAATAAAATGCAATACACTTGAAAATGAATTTGGTAACATATACTAACACTAAAGGGCTATAAAATGTGACATATTGGTAACATTAGAATTGACTCACTTAGAGTGCATCAAGGGTCAACATTATAAGTTGACTAATGAAATGAATTGAAGGGAATGGTACCAAGAAAATTTAGATATTGAATTTTATGGTTGGAAACAAATTCATTGAGTACTGAAACACTTTAAATTGTGTGTTTCAGTTGATAAGGATATTGAGAAGCATAAAGAACATTGAGTCAAGGCCTAGGAGCGACTTAAATAAGGTTTGTGCACAACTAGTTTTTAACTGATTTTGTTCTGAATATTTCATATGATTAAATGACATTTTTCTTTTGTATTATGTTTAATAAGCATTGTTGTGAATTGAATAAATTATGTTTTGAAAAATTGTGATATAACATGTTTTGAATTGTGATGGGCAATTTGCATGGAAAAATGAAAATTTATGATTTGAATTGTGATGAGCTTAAAAATTATTAGTTATTAGAATTGACTTTGAATCGAATTGTATTGTGATTTATGCTCACTAAAAGGATTGTGATATCGTTTTATATCTCACTATAGATGCTTAACTAGGTTATTACCCATCTCTCTCATTTGTTGAGAAGAGAATGGAGTTAGTTATGTTTTGATTACCATGGTATGTGCACAGACTTAGATTCTCCTCTTAGTAGAGGTTAGATCTAAGTTTTATGTTATGGCCCTTTTGGAAGATTCATTATTGTGATGTGTATTGTGCATGATGATTCGATCTCCCCAACCATAGGGAGTTAGAATCACCCCGAAGATGGCCCTTTCGGATTAGTCTTGCATAGTTAGTGAGATACAGAATGGTTTTTGAGATAAATAATGGCTTTTGAGATAAAGAATGGTTTTTGAATAGTAAAGAATTGTGATTTCAATTATGATTTATGTATGATTGATTTTGTGGCAATTAATCTTATTTCCATAAATTGTTGGAATTACCTTAAATGGTTAGTTATGATTTGATAAATTGAATTTCGTGATCACAGTCATTTTATACAAATGATTTATATTATTGGTAATGAATATTTTGAGTTTTGGAATTTAATGAGTATTCAGATTTACAAATTATTTGCTGTAAATTTTGTCAATGTATATTGTACTATGTTTTAAATTATAGTTGTGCACCACTGAGTTCACCACTCAGCGATAGCTTTGTATGCTGTCGCAGGTGAAAAGAGCACAGAGCAATTGAGTAAGCTTCTTTAAAGAGACATTCAGATCAGCTCTAGGTATATCATAGGTATACCCATGTACATAAGTTTGATGTATGCATGTAATAATATATATGTAAATTATTTAGGCAGTTGTATAAAAAACTCTTGTAAAATATTTTGGTATGTAATTAAATGTAAATTATTGTGATATAAATGTTGAGTCTTGTAATCAATGAAATATTCTTTATGATGAGATTGGTTTGAAAATGAATTGATTTGATTATTGAGATTTGAATTGTGAGTTGAAATGAAGTTATTAGAGTTGTATTTGAGAAAACATATTGGGAGTGTTTTCCTTTTTAGGTTTGAAGAACTGTTTTCTCAAAACACAACCGGCACTTTGCTGAAATTTTAAAAAAAATTTTATAACACCAGATTTTAATCGATGATTTAAATTTCATGAAAATTGTTTTAAAATCCCTTGTAGTATATCTAATGGGTTATCGGTAGGCGAAGTACGGTAATTCATTAGGTGTACTACGGGATCATGTTACATTTTACGGGGGAGTAGGGTGTGACACTTCCAATGATTTATCTCATCAACTCATCAACTTCAACATCCACCATAACAAATTTCAACATCATTTCTCAAATTCCAAAATTCAAATCAATAATTTCCAATTCAAACATTATAAAAAATAATACTAAGTAATTTCATTCAATTTAAAACAAAATAATTTCATTCACATTTCATTTAAGTTAAAATAATTTACATTCATCAATCCAAAATTTACATTTGAAAAATTAAAACTAATATTATTACAAACTTTATACAACTGCTCATGACCATTTTCTACATTTACATACATTTACATACATCAACATAATTTTTACAATTAGGGTATAAAATATACCCCATAAAACTTCAGGGAAGGTGGCTCCACAATCCTTAACAGCTCACTCTGCTGCTCCTCTAGTCGCTATATCTGTGACAGCAATAACAGCCTTCGCTGAGTACTATGACTCAGTGGTGCACAACATACTAAAATAATATTTATGTAGAATTTAAATCATATTTATTCAAAAATTAAACTGAACATGAGATATAAATTCAAAACATGACTTATAAAATTTTAATCCAAACAATTTCCTTTCGAAAGTCTCAAAATAAATTTTATGAAAACACACAGTTGTATCATGCCATTCGAAACAATAATCATCTCAATAGCCAGAGGCTTATGAGAAGTCACATCACAAGGCTAGCTAGCTCAAATATATGGGAACCCATTCTTTTTCTTCTTCTACTGGCACACACCTCAACATTTCAGCCAGAGAAGGAATCAAAATTCGAAACTAATTTCCCCTACTAGTCATGCTAGTGAGGTATTCAAATATATGGACATGACACTGTGGTTTCAAAACTATCTTATCAATTTATTAAACATTTATTGCCATTTCAAACATATACAAGTAAACTTTCAACAATTTAATTCAAAAGTATAATAAACATTTCAATATAATTAAATCACAATTTAATATCACAATTCATTCAAAACAATTTGCAGAAGAAAATTTACAGAAAATTCTATGTTGTGCACAAACCTTAAGCGAGTCGCCTCTTGGCCTTGATTAGATGCCTCAGGTTCTTTCCCGGTATTCTTTTCAACTGAAACACATAGTTTCACAGTGTTTCAGTATCACAACTTATCATAAATCCAAAAAAAAAAAAAAATTAAAATCTACTTATACCTAGCTTTAATATGCTAAACTTGACGTTCTTTAAAATTTGTATTTCGGGGTTACTATTCAAGATACTATTCAAGTCAATTTGTTGACTTTCTAATGCTTAATAGGTGTGGAATTCTAATTTCACCCACATACCAGATTTTGGTTACCTAATTTGTTGGTTTTGGTTCATTTCTCAATTCTTAAGTCTTTTAGGTATAAATTTCAAATTTTCAGTTTTGGTGTCTTGTTTTGTACTGTTCTATGGGTCATGTTGCTGTTCGAATTGGCTAAGTTTTCTTCATAGAAGTTGTTCCTTATTGTCTTAACTTTATTTCCATTTTTGAATCACTCCATTTGGAGTTTTGTAGCTCAAGTTATAGCCATTTGAACATGGTTGGCCAGATTGGCCTAACCCAGATTTTCTAGGCACCAACTTGGTTCTGGCAGTTTTAGGTCACTAATTTTGGGTAGCTAAATGAGTTGGTTAAGGGCATAATTTGGACTTGTGTTCTTCATGAAATTTTTAGGGCTATGTCTCAAATTTATACTGGTGAAATTTCAGGTCATTTGGACCTGCCTAGCCTAATTTATGGCTAAATGAACAAACACTATTTATTTGGTCATTTTTGTACAGGTCAGATTGCCTAATCCGGATTTGGCCAATTTGTTCACTATGCTATGGTCACTTTCTAGGCATGATTCCTAGATGAAAAATGTGCCATTTTGTGTCTAGTTTCATTCTCAATTGGCCTCACACCAATTGGGTTGGTAAATTTTCAGTTTTTATCCCTGAAATGGACCTTGGTCATGCTGCCTGCAGAATGTCCATAACCAATCCAAATTTCCATTTGGTTCCAACACTTCCAACACACTACAATTGGTCATACATGACCATTTTTCAGCTCAAACAAGGTCAAACACACCATTTGACCAATTCTCAAAATTTTATCTTGTGACACCCCTTACCCGTCTACAGTGTAGCCGAGCAAGTTATGCCACTCAGTATGTCGGAGCACTAATTTATATTTCTATTACAATTTATCCCTTTTAATTCATTTATTTTCAATTTTGATAAATTTGAATTTCTTCGCAAATTTTATAGAAAATCCGGTAGAGTGCTGGCCGTAAATTGGAAAAACAGTTCTTTTGAACCTGTTTAAAACACTTCCAAAATAATTTCCAAATCCAAACTCCATTATACACATTCAAGTCAATCTCAAAATCTCAATCTCAAATCACAATACTATTTTCAAAACTTTTCTGTTCACTTCATCACTTGAAACATATTCACAAATAATTCTCAACATTTCATTTATCAACATACATTATGGAGAAAATCTCAATAATATGAAATTTCATATATTTACATTAATACATAATTACAGGAGTTTATAGTTACGATCCAAACTAATACAAAATGCAAAAATACAAAAGGGCCACCTATAGTCTTAATGTCCTACCATATGCAGTGCAGATGTGAGGTGACTCTGGACCCCAGATGCAGCTTTGAAGGCTCACCCCATTTGATGTTTGCTGGGCTCCCCAGCTAGGTCTTCAGTACCTGCGTGTGGCAAAAGCGATGCGCTAAGCAATTCTGCTTAGTGGTGACAATATAAAATAAAATAAAATATGATAAAACAAATATGCAGAATGTGTGTTTACATTTTTTTGGAAAACTTAACTTCTGATATTATTTGCATTATTATACGATTAAAATTTTTGGTAAGGTTCATTAACATTGCCCGAGTAACCCATACTAATTGACTGGACTGGATAAACGGGTAAACTAGCACTGGGTACTAAGTACCTCGGACCATCACACCATCGGTCACATTGTGTCTCCCGGTGTGTAACAGAACAGCTTATAAGCTGTAACAATTATCAGGGTTAAAACCCAAGTATATCAACTCAAATAACATAGCCAAAGGCTATTATGTCACAGAATGGCATGGGAGCCATGAAACACAGAATGAAATGAAGCCATATGCAGTACTGCTAACAGAACCCTATTGGCATGCCTAGCTATCCAAACCAATCTTGTTAGGTATACTACGGCATTTTACACTTTTGAGTTTTACAATTTTTCAATTTCAAGTTTTGGTGTTACTATTCACTTCATTAGTCAACCAAAATGTTGACTTTTGTATAAACAATAGGTACATTGGTTTTAATACTCCCAACATACCACATTTTGCATTCAAAATTTGTTGGTATTGGTTGCCAATACCATTTCTAAACTTAATGTTAATTAAGCAAAATTTTCAGTTTTCATGTTTCATTTTTACTATTCCATTAGTCATTTTTGCAATGGGAATTTGGCAAAATGGTCAACATGAAAGTTGTTCCTTATTTTGTCTAGTTGAATTTCCTTTTTTGAATCACTCTATTTGGAGTTTTGTAGCTTAAGTTATGGTCCAAAAATCACAACTAGCCAGATTAAAATTTTTCTGAACTGACCATATCTACAGTGCAGTGAACAGTGACTGCAACTCACTTGTTGGATAGGTTCTGGTCATAATTTGGGTTAGGTTCCTTCATGAAAGTTGTTGGTCTATATCTCAGCTTTTGCTGGTAAAATTTCAGGTCAATTGGACCATTCTACACTGAGTTATAGCTAAATGACCAAACATTGTTCATTTGGTCATTTTTGCCCAGGCAGACTGCAGATCACTCGGATTAGGGCAAGCTTTTGGTCCACTTGGTTTGGTTTTATGGGCATGGTTTCTTCACCAAAATTGTGCCATTATATGTCTAGTTTCATGTCCAATTGGCCTTGCACCAATTGAATCTCTACAATTCAAGTTATGGCTACCCAAACCTGCTGGACTCAGGTCCAATTTTGTAGGTCACCATGGGCAGCCACACTAAACCCAAATCCCATCCCTAAACCCACTTCATTTTTTTATTCAAACCAAACCAAATGGTCACTAATTGACCATTAAAACCTACTTCCATCATCACATGGTCAAAGTTCCATTTGTCCACTCCAAACCCTAACTCGCACATTACCATTCATGCATTTTCACTTCATTTCATCAATCCACTTAGTAAATACATATTATGGGCAGCCATGATAGTCTTTTAATTTCATTAAACTCAACACAATCAAACCCTAGCCATGGCTACCAAAAATCTATGGTTTACATACAAATGGTATTCAAAATTTTTTTTCCTTTGTAATTTACACTCATTCAATGTCCTTAACATGAATTTAAAGTAAAATTCATGGTTAGGTCACTAACCTCAAAGGAAGGAGATTTTCCCACTTGCTAAAGCTCTTATTTTCCTCTTCTTTTTGCTCCCAAAAGGATCACCAAGTTCTAGGAGCAAGTTTTTGTGTTGAGAAATTTAAGTTTTAATGGATGGAAACCCAAGAAATCAAGCTTGGGTAAAGCTCGGTTATGGGGGTCAATGTTGGAGGTGTGTGTGACAACAAAGAGAGAAAAGAGAAGAAAGGTTCTAATTTTTGTTTTCTTTTCCAGCCCATTCTATCTCTTTAAATAGACTTATGCCATGTGTCAATATCAGATTGGGTGGGAGAACTTTAATGATATCATGATGATGTCATAAATCCTTTTTCTTTCATTTTTTTCTTCATTTCTTGTCTATTTAATTGCAATTAAATTTTTGACAATATTTATTTATATTTTATGTTATATAAATTATTTATTTAACTGGACAAGTTGGCCCAAAAATCATCTCTGAAGACAAAATGACCAAAATGCCCTCCGTTTGGCTTAACGGGCCAAAATTGTCTGTACCGATTGAAAAATTTTTCTAAGTATTTTCTTGGCATTCTAATGCCATAAGAACCTCAATGACCCTTCTCTGGAGTCCCAAAAATTATTTTATAATTTTTCCTAAATTTTTTTCTTATTAATATTTGTGTTAAATTTTGGTTCCTTACTTTAGTTTAATTAGTTTTTTCCAAACGTTCTAGCTGTCCGGACCGGCACTGGCCACCGAAACAGTAGACTGTACGAACTAGCTAAAATGAGGATGTTACAACTCTTCCCCTCTAATAAAAATTTCATCCTTGAAATTTACCTGATGCAAACAGTTGAGAGAACTGTTGCCTCATTATCTCTTCACTTTCCCAAGTTGCGTCTTCAGTGTTGTGTGCCTCCAAAGCACTTTCACCAGTGGAATTTGTTTATTTCTCAGTTCCTTCACTTCCAGAGCTAGGATTTATATAGGTTCTTCTGTGTATGTTAAGTCCGGTTGGATTTCAATCTCTTCCATGGAAATGACATGTGAAGGGTCTGAGCGATATCTTCTCAGCATGGAAACATGGAATACATTATGAATTTTATCCAGTTCTGGTGGTAAAGCTAGCCGATAGGTCACTAGTCTCACACGTTCAATGACTTCATATGGGCCAATGAACCTAGGGCTTAACTTACCCTTTCTCCCAAACCTCAGTACTTTCTTCCACGGTAAGACTTTGAGAAACACTTTATCACCAACTGCATACTCTATCTCTTTTCTCTTCAAGTCGGCATAAGATTTCTGTCTATCTGAGGCAACCTTTAAGTTAGCTTTGATTATCTTCACTTTCTCCTCAGTCTGTTTCACCAGGTCTGGTCTTACCAGCTTATCTTCGCCCAACTTAGTCCAACACACTGGGGTTCTACATTTCCTCCCATACAGTGCTTCATACGGAGCCATTTGAATGCTAGCTTGGTAGCTATTGTTATATGCAAATTCTGCCAGTGGGAGGTATCTATCCCAACTCCCCTCAAACTCAATGACACAACTCCTTAGCATATCCTCCATAATCTATCACATAATTCACATTGTTACTATCATTTCAGTTTATTAATTGTAGAAATTTAATTAGGTCTTAGGCTTACCTGGATTACTCGTTCTGACTGTCCATCAGTCTGAGGATGAAAAGCCGTGCTAAAACGGAGTTGTGTGCCCAAGGCTTCTTGTAACTTTTTCAAGAATCTCGATGTAAACCTTGGGTCTCAGTCAGATATGATGGAAAGTGGGATTCCATGCAGTCTAACTATCTCACTGATATACAATTTCGCTAGCTTCTCCAGTGAGTAGTCAGTCCTAACTGGCAGAAAATGTGCTGACTTCATCAATCTATCCACTATCACCCATACTGCATCATGCTTCCTTTGGGTGAGAGGTAGACCACTAACAAAATCCATAGTGACCCGGTCCCATTTCCCTTCAGGTATGCTTATAGGCTGTAGCAATCCTGATGGAACTTGATGTTCTGCTTTAACTTGCTGACATGTCAAACACTTAGTCACATAGTCAGCTATATCCCTTTTCATACCAAGCCACCAATAATGAGGCTTCAAATCATTATACATTTTCGTGCTTCCCGAGTGCATAACATAAACACTAGTGTGTGCTTCTTTCAGAATATTAGTCTTCGATTCCCCATCATCTGGTACACACACTCTTCCTCTGTAGTACAGACACCCATCTGTTTTCACCTCATATTCAGTTTCCTTTCCCTCTGGGATTTTACCCACAATGGCCATTAATTTTTCATCTGCCTTCTGCCCATCTTGTATCTGCTGTAGCAAGGTTGGCCTCACTTGCAACTCAGCCAAAATAACTCCATCTTGAGCTAAGGACAGACAGGCATTTAGTGATCTTAAAGCTGTGATGGACTTTCTACTCAAGGCATTAGCAACTACATTTGCCTTCCCAGGATGATAATCTATCACGCAATCATAGTCCTTAAGGAACTCAATCCATCACCTCTGTCTAAGATTGAGCTCCTTCTGGGTTGGCAAATATTTTAGACTTTTGTGGTTTGTATAGATGTAGCATTTTTCACCATACAAATAATGCCTCTATATCTTCAATGCGAAGATAATTGCTGCTAACTCCAGGTCATGAGTAGGGTAGTTCTATTCATGTGGCCTTAACTGCCTGGAAGCACAGGTGACCACTTTCCCCTCTTGCATCAATACACACCCTAGCCCATTATGTGAGGCATCACTGTAGACCACAAAGTCTTTTCCTGACACTGGTTATGTTAACACTGGTGCTTCTGTCAACATAGCCCTCAGCCTCTCAAAACTAGCTTGGCACTTGTCGTTCCAGCCAAATTTCACATTCTTGTGCAACAACTTGGTCATTAGAGTAGCTATAAGAGAGAACCCCTTCACAAATCTTCTGTAATACCCAGCTAGCCCCAAGAAACTTTTAACCTCAGTTGTATTTCTGGGAGGCTTCCACTCCATCACTGCTTCTATCTTTTTGGGATCCACTCTAATCCCCTCAGCTGATACCATGTGTCCAAGGAAGGAGATTTCACTCATCCAGAAGTCACACTTGGACAACTTAGCATACAGCTTCTTTTCTTGCAGGGTTTGCAGAACAATCCTCAAATGTTCATCGTGTTCTTCCCTGGTCTTGGAATACACCAGAATATCGTCAATAAAGACCACTACAAACCGATCTAAGTATGGATGGAAGATACAGTTCATAAGGTCCATAAATGCTGCTGGTGCATTTGTTAATCCAAACGGCATCACTAGAAATTCATAATGCCCATACCGGGTTCTGAATGCAGTTTTTGACACATCTACATCCTTTACCCTCAACTGATGATACTCTGATATGAGATCAATTTTTGAAAATACATTGGCTCCCTTCAACTGATCAAACAGATTGTCAATTCTGGGTAATGGATATTTATTCTTCATAGTTACCTTGTTCAATTGTCGGTAATCAATACACAATCTCAAGGTTCCATCCTTCTTCTTCACAAACAACATCGGAGCTCCCCATGGTGACACACTGGGGCGTATGAACCCCTTATTAAGCAACTCTTGGAACTGAGTTTTCAACTCCCTCAATTCAGTGGGTGCCATCCTATAAGGAGCAATAGAAATGGGTGCTGCACCCGGCATTACCTCAATAGCAAACTCGACTTCCCTGCCTGGTGGTAAACCAGGCAACTCTTCAGGAAATACATCTGGGAAGTCTCTTACTGCGGGTATATTACATAGGTTTGGCTTAGCCTGCCTAGTATCAACCACGTGTGCTAGGTAAACATCACAGTCTTTTCTCATCAATCTTCTTGCAACTGTGGCTGAGATAACATTGGACAGGAAATCTATAACACCCTCCCGATAACCACTCCGTACATCCTACTGTTTCGGTGACCGGTGTCGGCCCGGACAGCTAAAATGTCTAGAAAAATATTTAAACTAAAGTCAGGAACCATAATTAACTCAAATATTAATAAGAAAAATTTAGTAAAAATTTTAAGAATAAAATACAACCGAGTTAAACGAGCCGGTGCCCAAGCGATGGGTAACCAGAGGGAAGTTGCGGTTCTCGCAACGAGGAGCCCTAGACCAGGGAGAAAAATTATAAAATAATTTTTGGGACTCCAGAGAAGGGTTATTGAGGTTCCCATGGCATTAGAATGCCAAGAAAATACCTAGAAAAATTTTTCAATCGGTACAGACAATTTTGACCCGTTAAGCCAAACGGAGGGCATTTTGGTCATTTCGCCTTCAGAGGTGATTTTTGGCTGGCTTGTCCAGTTGAGTAAATAATTAATATGACATAAAATATGAATAAACATTACTAAAAATGAAATTGGAAATGAGTAGTGAAAGAAAGGAAAAGAAAATGCAAAATAATGCAAATAATGACATATTATGATGTCATTCAAGATTTTCCACCAATCACCATTAAGCCCTTATTTGACTAACTATTAAAATGAACTAAAAGAAGACCAAAATAATAAAAATTGCAGCAGCTACTTCCCTCCCCAAAAGCTAGCCAAAAATTGCCCTAGACACCTCCATTGATTTTTTTCAATCAAGCTTGATTTTTCCCTTGTTTACACCACAAAACTCTAACTTCTCTTCATTAAAGCTTTACTCCACATCTTAAACAAGCTCTTGGCAGCCAAGAAGAAGAAAGAAAGTGAAGCTTTCTCAAGCTTGGATTGGCATACAACAAGGTTAGTGCATATATGTAGTTAAAGTTCATTAATTCCATGATTTAGGCTTGTAATGAATTAGAAATTGTGAAATAATGAAACAAATTCAATGTATATCTCCACCAAAGAATTCGGCAGCCCTAATAGAGGAATGGTTTTGGATGTTTTTAATGGACTTAGCATGAATTGGAGGTTATGTTTAAGCTATATACCTATATAGATGTTGAACTAGGGTGCTAATTGAGGCTTAGGGGTAAATTGCATTGGATATTAGGGTTTTGAGGCATGAAAAATTGACTTGACTTACTAAACTGTTAAAGAACAATCTAATGGTCAATAAGTGACCATTTGAGGTATGTTGAATACAATTTGGACTGAAAAATGGTATGGCAAAGTCAAGGTATAAAGCGCCTAGGGCTGACATAGGGACTGAAAATTCAGTCCCTTTGCACTGCCACAACTTGGGTTGTGTTAGTCCAATTGAAGTTTGGCCAATTGGACATGAAACTAGGCTTATAATGGAACATTTTTTCTGAAGAAACCATGCCCAAAAAACCAAAGCAAGAGGACCAAAACTTGGCCCCAATCCGGAACCCTGAAACTGATTCTGCAGAATTGACCAAATAAACAGTAACTGTTCATTTGGCCATAACTCACTGTAGATTTAGTCAATTGACCTGAAATTTTTACAACAACAATTTAAGACATAGACAAACAACTTTCATGCAGGAACCTACCCCAAATTATGGCCAGAACTTAACCCAAATGGCAGTGGCGATCCTTGTTCATGCAATTGTAGATATGGTAATTTTCTGCAGAATGCACATCCGGCCAGCTTGGGATTTTGGACCATATCTAGAGCTACAAAACTCCAAATGGAGTGATTCAAAAAAGGAAATTCAACTAGACAAAATAAGGAACAACTTTCATGTTTTACATTTCTTCAAATTCCTACAGTAACAGTGTCCAATGGAACAGTGAATTTATGGTACAAAATCTGAAAAATCTGCTCCTATGGTTTAATGCTTAGAAATGGTATTAACACTTAATGCCAACAAGTCTTAAACACCAAATGTGGTATGTTGGGAGTGCCAAAGTCAATGTACACATTTTTATTCTAAAAGTCAACATTTTTGTTGACCAATGATGAATAGTGACACCAAAAATTTGAAATTCACAAATTGAAGAATTTAAAAGTTTCAAATGCCCTAGTATACCTAACAAGATTGGTTTGGATAGTTTGGCATGCCAATAGGGTTCGATTAGCGATCGCACATGGCAATATGCCATTACGTGATTTCATGGCTTTTATCCATTTTGACTTTTTATTGAGTCTTGGCCTTGTGCTCGATATTATTTACACTTGTTAGGCTCATGCACACCGGGAGATGCATATGTGACCGATGGTGTGACGGCCTGAGGTATTAGGTACCCAGTGCCAGTTTACCCGTTATCCAGTCCAGTCGACTAGTGTAGGTTACTTGGGGCAATCAAATGAATAAAAGTGAACAAAGTTAATGAAATAATGAATATACCAACACCAAACAAAGAAAGCATACACATTCTATACACATTTATTTTCTTGCTATTTTCCTTTATTATATTATTGCACCACTAAGCATTATTGCTTAGTGCGTTGCTTTTGCCACGCGTAGGTACTGGAGATCCTGATCGTGAGCCCAGTAGACCGCAGACTGGGTGAGTTCATCCTGTAGATCTGCACAGTGTCCGTGTCACCTCACTACCTGCAGTGCATTGGTAGGGCACTAGGTGTCATTTTGTCATTTTGATATTTTGTAGCAGATTTTTACTTTCTCATATGTATTTGAACTCATGTAATATATTTTGATGTTCATGTAAATAATGAAAGTTATGACTATGAATGCAAAAATTTGAGCATGTATTTATCGCTTGTATATGAGAAATGGATGTTTGAGAAATGAAAAGATTATTGAGAATTGAAATTGAGAAATATTGTTGAGATGATGAAATACAAATATTGGAAGTGTTTTTAACAGGTTTCGAAGAACTGTTTTCTCCATTTTTAGCCGGTACTCCGCCGGATTTTCTTTAAAATCTTCGGAACCTCAAATGAATAATGCTTTTGATAAATGGTTAAAATAAATCATATTTCATAAATTATCTTCAAAAGCATGATATAAATGAATTGAGGAATATTAGAGTGTGCCAGTACACCGTGTGGTATTACTTACTCGGGTATACTGTACACGGGTAAGGGGTGTCACATTTAGTGGTATCAGAGCACGGTTTAGGCGTTTCTGGGCCTAGATTGAGTCCATACCATGCATTGCATTTGTAAGAGTCGAGGTGACACTAACGCAGATCTGTTTATCTTTCTTATTTTGAATAGGATATGGATCCCTCATCTCAGAGAGCCGTCGAGGAGGAAGTGGAGAGTCATGCTCCACCTACAGCAGCTGAGACTGGGGGCATGAGAGAATCTGCTCCACCAGCTCAAGCAGAGCCTGCTCAGCCTCCACAGGCCATGTTCCAACAAATGGCCGACTTCTTTAGACAAATGGCCGGGGTAATGCCAGCACCACCACCACCACCAGCAGCTCCACAGCAGAAATCACACCTGGAAAGGCTAAGGAAGTTTGGAGCTGTGGATTTCTATGGCAAGAGAGAAGATGACTCATGGTAGAATTGGTTGAACAGGCAGAGTCCTAAAACAACTCCACTGCACTCCAGAGCAAAACCTGGAAGCTGCCATCTCTTTGTTGCAAGATGTTGCATATGAGTGGTGGGACACCGTGTCCAGTGAAGTGCAGCCAGAAGCTGTAATTTGGGACTTCTTTCTCTCTGAGTTCAAGAAGAAATATGTGGGTACTGTATACCTGGAAGAGAGAAGAAGAGAATTTATTAACCTGAGGCAGAGACAATTGTCAGTGGCTGAGTATGAGAAAGAATTCGTCCGATTAAGCAGCTATGGAAGGAAGATAGTCCCAAATGAAGCTGAAAGATGCAAGAGATTTGAAGAGGGACTAAATGACAACATCAAGATCTAGCTCACTGCCTTGGGAATCACAGAATTTACCAAGTTAGTGGAAGCTGCAATAAAGGTGGAAAAAGTAAGAATTAGTGAACAGACTGTAAGGGATAGACAGAAGAGGGGACCAGTCGCCTAGTTCCGCTCCTGGATTTGGGAAGAAGTTTAAGGGGTTCTCCTGCACAGAGTTCGGGTCAGCCACAGGTCGTGGTCACCTCGGGCCCAGTGCCACGATTCACCCCTAGGAGAGGTCACCCACACCATCGGGCAGCTCTCCAGGGGATGGGGTTCAGGGGACCAGCCCCAGCATCTTCTGCGTGTCCACACTGTCAGAAATGGCATAAGGGGGAGTGTTGGAGAGTGACTGGTGCTTGCTTGAAGTGTGGGTCAGCAGAGCATCAATTGAGAAACTATCCACGTAGAACTACTACAGCTGCTCTAACACAAGCAGACAGACCTGCACCTACACCACAGAGGGGTAGAAAATCTGGCAAATCCGCCGTGGGGACCATCTCGCAGGCTCAGATCCGAGCCACAGAGAGGCCGATAATGCAGACCACCTGCCAGAAATTATGCCTTGAGAGCTCAGGAGGAGCAAGATGCCCCGGACGTCATCAGGGGTACGTTCTCCCTCTACACTACACCTGTGCATGCATTGGTGGATCCAGGATCCACTCATTCCTACATTTGCATCAACTTACCCGTAGAAAGGGGGATACTAGTAGGGGAGAGTGACCAAGACATTCTGGTCACTAATCCATTGGGCCACAGTGTAGTGGTGAATAAGGTATACAAAGGTTGCCCGTTAAGGATTCAAGGGTATGAATTCTTGGCAGACTTGATTGAGTTGCCTTTCCATGAGTTTGACGTGATTTTGGGAATGGACTGGTTGTCACGTCATCAGGCAATAGTTGATTGCAAATTGAAGAGAATTTCTTTGAAAACCCCTGAGGGTAATGAGATCACGATTGTGGGGAAAGGATGATTTCTTATCCAATGTCATCTCAGCCACAGTTGCAAGAAGAATGATGAGAAAAGGCTGTGAAGCCTACCTAGCACATGTGGTGGATACTAGGCAGGCTAAGCCAAACTTGAGTGACATACCCACAGTGAGAGACTTCCCAGAAGTATTTCCTGAAGAGTTGCCTGGTTTGCCACCAGAAAGGGAAGTCGAATTTGCTATTGAGACACTGCCGGGTACAACACCCATTTCCATTGCTCCTTATAGGATGGCACCTACTGAATTGAGGGAGTTGAAAACTCAGTTGCAAGAGTTGCTTGATAAGGGGTTTATACGCCCCAGTGTGTCACCATGGGGAGCTCCAGTCCTGTTTGTGAAAAAGAAGGATGGGACTTTGAGGCTTTGTATTGATTAATGCAGCTTGAATAAAGTGACTGTGAAGAACAAATATCCGTTGCCTAGAATTGATGATCTGTTTGATCGGTTGAAGGGAGCAGAGTATTTTCTAAGATTGATCTCGCATCGTGGTATCATCACCGAGGGTGAAGGATGTAGATGTGCCCAAGATCGCATTCAGACCGGTATGGGCATTATGAGTTTCTGGTGATGCCCTTTGGCCTAACAAATGCACCAGCGGTGTTCATGGACCTTATGAACCGTATCTTCCATCCATACCTAGATCGGTTCGTAGTGGTTTTTATTGATGATATTCTGGTGTACTCCAAGACCAGGGAAGAACATGATGAACATTTGAGGATTGTTCTGCAAACCCTGCGGGAAAAGAAGCTGTATGCTAAGTTGTCCAAGTGTGACTTTTGGCTGAATGAGATTGCATTCCTTGGACACATAGTGTCACCGATGGGATTAGGTGGATCCCAAGAAAATAGAAGCGATGATGGAATGGAAGCCTCCCAGAATACAACCGAGGTCGAAGCTTCTTGGGGCTAGCTGGGTATTACAGAGATTTGTAAAGGGATTTTCCTAATAGCCGCTCCAATGACCAAGTTGTTACACAAGAATGTCGATTTGACCGAATGACAAGTGTCGACCGGTTTTGAGAAGTTGAAGGCTATGTTGACAGAGGCACCAGCAGCACACACACAAGTGTCGAGAAAGGACTTTGTGGTCTACAGTGATGCCTCTCATAATGGGTTAGGGTGTGTATTGATGCAAGAGGGGAAAGTGATCGCCTATGCTTCCAGGCAGTTAAGGCCACATGAACAGAACTACCCTACCCATGATCTAGAGCTTGCAGCAATTATCTTCGCACTGAAGATATGGAGGCATTACTTGTATGGTGAAAAGTGCTACATTTACACAGACCACAAGAGCCTGAAATATTTGCCAACCCAGAAGGAGCTCAACCTTAGACAGAGGCGATGGATTGAGTTCCTAAAGGATTATGACTGTGTAATTGACTACCATCCTGGGAAGGCAAATGTGGTTGCTGATGCCTTGAGCAGAAAATCCATGATAGCTTTGAGATCATTGAATGCCCGTCTAACTTTGGTTCGAGATGGAGCTATTTTGGCTGAGTTGCAAGTGAGGCCAAACCTGCTACAGCAGATTTTAGATGGGCAAAAGGCAGATGAAAAGTTAATGGCTATTATGAGCAAGATCTCAGAGGGAAAAGCAACTGACTATGGGGTGAAAGCTGATGGGTGTCTATACTACAAAGAAAGACTGTGTGTACCAGATGATGGGGAATTGAAAGCCAATATTCTAAAAGAGGCACACACTAGTGTATATGCTATGCACCCAGGAAGTACAAAGATGTATCATGATCCAAGCTTCAGATTGGTGGCACAGTATGAAGAGGGACATAGCTGACTATGTGACTAAATGCTTGACATGTCAGCAAGTCAAGGCAGAACATCAAGTTCCATCAGGTTTGCTACAGCCTATACGCATACTTGAATGGAAATGGGATCGGGTCACCATGGATTTTGTAAGTGGGTTACCTCTCACCCGGAAGAAACATGATGCAGCATGGGTAATAGTGGATAGATTGACAAAGTCAGCACACTTTCTGCCAGTTAGGACTGACTACTCACTGGACAAATTAGCAGAATTGTATATCAGTGAGATAGTTAGACTGCATGGAATCCCACTTTCCATCATATCTGATCGAGACCCAAGGTTTACATCGAGATTTTGGAAGAAGTTGCATGAATCCTTGGGTACACAACTCCATTTCAACACAGCTTTCCATCCTCAGACAGATGGGCAATCTGAAAGAGTAATCCAGATAAATAATTGAAACCAATGAAATTGATACAAATATTGAATTGAAATGATAACAATAACGTGAAATACTTGTCAGGTCCTTGAGGATATGCTGAGGAGTTGTGTCATTGAGTTTGAGGGAAGTTGGGATAGATACCTCCCACTGGCAGAATTTGCATACAACAATAGCTACCAAGCTAGTATCCAAATGGCCCCGTATGAAGCGCTGTATGGGAGAAAATGTAGAACTCCAGTGTGCTGGACTGAATTGGGTGAAGACAAACTGGTAGGGCCAGACCTGGTGAAACAGGCTGAGGAGAAGGTAAAATCAATCAAAGCCAATCTCAAAGTTGCCTCGCATGCATGTAAATCTTATGCCGACCTGAAGAGAAAAGAAATAGAATATGGGGTTGGCGACAAAGTGTTCCTCAAGGTGTCACCATGGAGGAAAGTATTGAGGTTTGGAAGGAAAGGTAAGTTAAGCCCTAGGTTCATTGGCCCATATGAAGTCATTGAACGTGTGGGTCCAGTGGCCTATAGGCTAGCTTTACCACCAGAGCTGGACAAGATCCACAATGTGTTCCATGTATCCATGCTCAGAAGATACCGCTCAGATCCTTCACATGTCATCTCCAGAGAAGAAATTGAAATACAGTCGGATTTGACAAACGAAGAAGAACCTCTACGGATCTTGGCTCGGGAAGTGAAAGAGTTGAGAAACAAGCAAATTCCATTGGTGAAAGTGCTTTGGAGGCACCACAACACCGAGGAGGCAACTTGGGAAAGTGAAGAGTCGATGAGGCAACAGTTCCCTCAACTGTTTGCATCAGGTAAATTTCGAGGACGAAATTTAAATTAGAGGGGAAGAGTTGTAACACCCTCCCGATAACCACTCCGTACATCCTACTGTTCCGGTGACCGGTATCGGCCCGGACAGCTAGAATATCCGGAAAAATATTTAAACTAAAGTCAAGAACCATAATTAACTCAAATATTAATAAGAAAAATTTAGTAAAAATTTTAAGAATAAAATACAACCGAGTTAAACGAGCCGGTGCCCAAGCGATGGGTAACCAGAGAGAAGTTGCGGTTCTCGCAACGAGGAGCCCTAGACCCGGGAGAAAAATTATAAAATAATTTTTGGGACTCCAGAGAAGGGTTATTGAGTTTCCCATGGCATTAGAATGCCAAGAAAATACCTAGAAAAAATTTTCAATCAGTACAGACAATTTTGACCCGTTAAGCCAAACGGAGGGCATTTTGGTCATTTCACCTTCAGAGGTGATTTTTGGCCGACTTGTCCAGTTGAGTAAATAATTAATATGACATAAAATATGAATAAACATTACTAAAAATGAAATTGGAAATGAGTAGTGAAAGAAAGGAAAAGAAAATGCAAAATAATGCAAATAATGACATATTATGATGTCATTCAAGATTTTCCACCAATCACCATTAAGCCCTCATTTGACTAACTATTAAAATGGACTAAAAGAAGACCAAAATAATAAAAATTGCAGCAGCTACTTCCCTCCCCAAAAGCTAGCCGAAAATTGCCCTAGACACCTCCATTGATTTTTTTCAATCAAGCTTGATTTTTCCCTTGTTTACACCACAAAACTCTAACTTCTCTTCATTAAAGCTTTACTCCACATCTTAAACAAGCTCTTGGCAGCCAAGAAGAAGAAAGAAAGTGAAGCTTTCTCAAGCTTGGATTGGCATACAACAAGGTTAGTGCATATATGTAGTTAAAGTTCATTAATTCCATGATTTAGGCTTGTAATGAATTAGAAATTGTGAAATAATGAAACAAATTCAATGTATATCTCCACCAAAGAATTCGGCAGCCCTAATAGAGGAATGGTTTTGGATGTTTTTAATGGACTTAGCATGAATTGGAGGTTATGTTTAAGCTATATACCTATATAGATGTTGAACTAGGGTGCTAATTGAGGCTTAGGGGTAAATTGCATTGGATATTAGGGTTTTGAGGCATGAAAAATTGACTTGACTTACTAAACTGTTAAAGAACAATCTAATGGTCAATAAGTGACCATTTGAGGTATGTTGAATACAATTTGGACTGAAAAATGGTATGGCAAAGTCAAGGTATAAACTGCCCTAGGACAGCAGCATAGGGACTGAAAATTCAGTCCCTTTGCACTACCACAACTTGGGCTGTGTTAGTCCAATTGAAGTTTGTCCAATTGGAAATGAAACTAGGCTTATAATGGCACATTTTTGCTGAAGAAACCATGCCCAAAAGACCAAAGCAAGAGGACCAAAACTTGGCCCCAATCCGGAACCCTGAAACTGATTTTGCAGAATTGACCAAATGAACAGTAACTGTTCACTGTTCATTTGGCCATAACTCACTGTAGATTTGGTCAATTGACCTGAAATTTTTACAGCAACAAGTTAAGACATAGACAAACAACTTTCATGAAGGAACCTACCCCAAATTATGGCCATAACTTAACCCAAATGGCAGTGGCAGTCACTGTTCATGCACTGTAGATATGGTAATTTTCTGCAGAATGCACATTCGGCCAGCTTGGGATTTTGGACCATATCTAGAGCTACAAAACTCCAAATGGAGTGATTCAAAAAAGGAAATTCAACTAGACAAAATAAGGAACAACTTTCATGTTTTACATTTCTTCAAATTCCTACAGTAACAGTGTCCAATGGAACAGTGAAGTTATGGTACAAAATCTGAAAAATCTGCTCCTATGGTTTAATGCTTAGAAATGGTATTAACACTTAATGCCAACAAGTCTTAAACACCAAATGTGGTATGTTGGGAGTGCCAAAGTCAATGTACACATTTTTATTCTAAAAGTCAACATTTTTGTTGACCAATGATGAATAGTGACACCAAAAATTTGAAATTCACAAATTGAAGAATTTAAAAGTTTCAAATGCCCTAGTATACCTAACAAGATTGGTTTGGATAGTTTGGCATGCCAATAGGGTTCAGTTAGCAGTACTGCACATGGCAATATGCCATTCTGTGATTTCATGGCTTTTAGCCATTCTGACTTTGTATTGAGACTTGGCCTTGTGCTCGATATTATTTACACTTGTTAGCCGCTTTACACCGAGATGCATATGTGACCGATGGTGTGACGCCGAGGTATTAGGTACCCGTGGGCCATCTGCTATCCAGTCCAGTCGACTAGTGTAGGTTACTTGGGGCAATCAAATGAATAAAAGTGAACAAAGTTAATGAAATAATGAATATACCAACACCAAACAAAGAAAGCATACACATTCTATACACATTTATTTTCTTGCTATTTTCCTTTATTATATTATTGCACCACTAAGCATTATTGCTTAGCGCGTTGCTTTTGCCACGCGTAGGTACCGAGAGATCTGATCGTGAGCCCAGTAGACCGCAGATCGGGTGAGTTCATCCCGTAGATCTGCACAAAGGTCCGTGTCACCTCACTACCTGCAGTGCATTGGTAGGGCACTAGGTGTCATTTTGTCATTTTGATATTTTGTAGCAGATTTTTACTTTCTCATATGTATTTGAACTCATGTAATATATTTTGATGTTCATGTAAATAATGAAAGTTATGACTATGAATGCAAAAATTTGAGCATGTATTTATCGCTTGTATATGAGAAATGGATGTTTGAGAAATGAAAAGATTATTGAGAATTGAAATTGAGAAATATTGTTGAGATGATGAAATACAAATATTGGAAGTGTTTTTAACAGGTTCCGAAGAACTGTTTTCTCCATTTTTAGCCGGTACTCCGCCGGATTTTCTTTAAAATCTTCGGAACCTTAAATGAATAATGCTTTTGATAAATGGTTAAAATAAATCATATTTCATAAATTATCTTCAAAAGCATGATATAAATGAATTGAGGAATATTAGAGTGTGCCAGTACACCGTGTGGCATTACTTACTCGGGTATACTGTACACGGGTAAGGGGTGTCACAAAATCTATCCTTTCACCCACAACAGTGATCTCATTACCCTCAGAAGTTTTCAGAGAAATCCTCTTCAATTTGTAATCAACTATTACCTGATGACATGACAGCCAGTCCATTCCCAAAATCACGTTAAACTCGTGGAAGGGCAACTCAATTAGGTCTGCCGAGAATTCATACCCCTGAATCTTCAACGGGCAACCTTTATACACTTTATTCACTACCACACTGTGGCCTAGTGGATTTGTGACCTGAATGTCTTGATCACACTCCTCTACTGGAACTCCCCTCTCTACGGGTAGTTTGATGCAAATGTAGGAATTAGTGGATCCTGGATCCACCAATGCATGCACAGAAGTGTTGTAGAGGGAAAAATGTACCCCTGATGACATTTGGGGCATCTTGCTCCTCCTGAGCTCTAATGGTATAGGCCCTGACAGGTATTCTAGTGTCTGGCCTCTCAACTGACTCAGATGTAGGCCTCAGTGATGGACCAGCTGCCTCAGGTTTACCGAGCTTCCTACCCCTTTGTAATGCAGGAGCAGGTCTATTAGTTTGTGTTGGAGCAACAGTAGTAGTCCTCTTCGGACAATTCTTGATCTGGTGTTCTATCGATCCACACCATAAGCATGCACCGGTCACTCGCCAACATTCCCCCTTATGCCACTTCTGATAGTACTGACAAGCAGAAGATGCAGGGGCTGGTCCGCTAAACACCATTCCTAGAGAGCAACCCATTGATGGTGTGGACTGGCCTCTCCTAGGTGTGAACTGTGGTATGGGCCCCTGAGATTGACCCTGGCCCTGTGGTGGTCCTGAACTCTGAGCAGGAGGACCCTTACTCTTCTTACTGGGAGCAGAAAATGTACTGGACTAACCTGGTCCCCTCTTCTGCTGTCTTTCCCTTCTATTTTGTTCATTGATTCTGACCCTTTCCACTTTTGATGCTGCATCTACTAGTTTAGCAAAATCCGTGATCTCTAGTGCTGTGATCATGACTTTGATGTTGTCATTGAGCCCTTCTTCAAACAGTCTGCACCTCTTTGCCTCTGTAGGGACTATCTCCCTCCCATATCTACTCAGTCTGATAAACTCACGCTCATACTCAGCCACTGACAACTGTCTCTGTCTCAGACTGATAAATTCCCTTCTTCGCTCTTCTAAATACACTTTGCTAATATATTTCTTCTCCTGAACTCTGTGAGAAAGAATTCCGAGGTGATCCATTCAAGTTGCACCTCATTGGTTACTGTGTCTTACCACTGATATGCATCATCATTAAGTAGGGACACAGCACCCACCAGGTTCTACTCGGGGGTGCAATTTAGCTGTTTTAGCACACTGATGGTTCTATCCAACCAGTTTTCTGTGGCCATGGGATCGTCCTCCCTCTTCCCAAAGAAGTCCACAGCCCCATGCTTTCTCAATTTCTCCAAATGAGGTTTCTGTGGTGCTGGTGGTGGTTGTGGTGGTGAAATTGCCCCCATCATTTGTCGGTAGAATTCAGTCATTTGCTGAAATACAGCTAACTGAGGTTGGGCAAGTGCCTCGGCTAATGGTGGAGCAGATTCTACCTTGCCCCCAGATTCAGCCCTGGTGGAGCACGACTCTCCACCTCTTCCTCTACTACTCTATGCGAAGCAGGATCCATATCCTATTCAAAATAAGAAAACAAACAGATCTGCATCATTGTCACCTCAACACTTACAAATGCAATGCAATGGTATGTACTCCATCTAGGCCCAGAAATGCCTAAACCGATGCTCTGATACTACTAAATGTGACACCCCTTACCCGTCTACAGTGTAGCCGAGCAAGTTATGCCACTCAGTGTGAGGAAGCACCAATTTATATTTCTATTACAATTTATCCCTTTTAATTCATTTATTTTCAATTTTGATAAATCTGAATTTATCCGCAAATTTTATAGAAAATCCGGCAGAGTACCGGCTGTAAATTGGAAAAACAGTTCTTCTGAACATGTTTAAAACACTTCCAAAATAATTTCCAAATCCAAACTCCATTATACACATTCAAGTCAATCTCAAAATCTCAATCTCAAATCACAATACTATTTTTAAAACTTTTCTGTTCACTTCATCACTTGAAGCATATTCACAAATAATTCTCAACATTTCATTTATCAACATACATTATGCAGAAAATCTCAATAATATGAAATTTCATATATTTACATTAATACATAATTACAGGAGTTTATAGTTACAATCCAAACTAATACAAAATGCAAAATACAAAAGGGCCACCTATAGTCCTAATGTCCTACCATATGCAGTGCAGATGTGAGGTGACTCTGGACCCCGGATGCAGCTCTGAAGGCTCACCCCGTCTAATGTCTGCTGGGCTCCCCAGCTAGGTCTCCAGTACCTGCGCATGGTAAAAGCGACGCGCTAAATAATTCTGCTTAGTGGTGACAATATAAAATAAAATAAAATAGAATAAAATATGATAAAACAAATATGCAGAATGTGTGTTTATATTTTTTTGGTAGACTTAACTTTTGATATTATTTGTGTTATTATACGATTAAAATTTTTGGTAAGGTTCATTAACATTGCCCGAGTAACCCATACTAATTGACTGGACTGGATAAATGGGTAAACTAGCACTCGGTACTAAGTATCTCAGACCATCACACCATCGGTCACATTGTGTCTCCTGGGATGCAACAGAACAGCTTGTAAGCTGTAACAATTATCAGGGTTAAAACCCAAGTATATCAACTCAAATAACATAACCAAAGGCTATTATGTCACAGAATGGCATGGGAGCCATGAAACACATAATGGCATGAAGCCATATGCAGTACTGCTAACAGAACCCTATTGGCATGCCAAGCTATCCAAACCAATCTTGTTAGGTATGCTAGGGCATTTTACACTTTTGAGTTTTACAATTTTTGAATTTCAAGTTTTGGTGTTACTATTCACTTCATTAGTCAACCAAAATGTTGATTTTTGCATAGACAATAGGTACATTGGTTTTAATACTCCCAACATACCACATTTTGCATTCAAAATTTGTTGGTATTGGTTGCCAATACCATTTCTAAGCTTAATGTTAATTAAGCAAAATTTTCAGTTTTCATGCTTCATTTTTACTATTCCGTTAGTCATTTTTTCAGTGGGAATTTGGCAAAATGATCAACAAGAAAGTCGTTCCTTATTTTGTCTAGTTGAATTTCCTTTTTTGAATCACTCCATTTGGAGTTTTGTAGCTTAAGTTAGGGTCCAAAAATCACAACTGGCCGGATTGGAATTTTTGTAGACTGACCATATCTACAGTGTAGTGAACAGTGACTTCAACTCACTTGTTGGATAGGTTCTGGTCATAATTTGGGTCTATATCTCAGCTTGTCGCTGGTAAAATTTCAGGTCAATTGGACCATTCTATGCTGAGTTATGGCCAAATGACCAAACACTATTTATTTGGTTATTTTTGCCCAGGCAGACTGCAGATCACCCGGATTAAGGCAAGCTTTTGGTCCACTTGGTTTGGTTTATGGGCATGGTTTCTTCACCAAAATTGTGCCATTATATGTCTAGTTTCATGTCCAATTGGCCTTGCACCAATTGAACCTCTACAATTGAAGTTATTACTGCCCAAACCTGCTGGACTCAAGTCCAATTCTGCAGGTCACCATGGGTAGCCACACTAAACCCAAATACCATCACTAAACCCACTTCATTTTTGATTCAAACCAAACCAAATGGTCACTAATTGACCATTAAAACCTACTTCCATCATCACATGGTCAAAGTCCCATTTTTCCACTCTAAATCCTAACTCACACATTACCATTCATGCATTTTCACTTCATTTCATCAATCCACTTAGTAAATACATATTATGAGCAGCCATGATAATCTTTTAATTTCATTAAACTCAACACAATCAAACCCTAACCATGGCTACCAAAAATCTATGGTTTACATACAAATGGTATTCAATAATTTTTTTCTTTGTAATTTACACTCATTCAATGTCCTTAACATGAATTTAAAGCAAAATTCATGGTTAGGTCACTAACCTCAAAGGAGGAAGATTTTCCCACTTGCTAAAGCTCTTGTTTTTCTCTTCTTTTTGCTCCCAAAAGGATCACCAAGGTGTAGGAGCAAGTTTTTGTGTTGAGAAATTTAAGTTTTAATGGATGGAAATCCAAGAAATCAAGCTTGGGTAAAGCTTGGTTATGGAGGGCAATGGTGGAGGTGTGTGTGACGGCAAAGAGAGAAAAGAGAAGAGAGGTTCTGATTTTTTTTTCTTATCCAGCCCATTCTATCTTTTTAAATAGAGTTATGCCATGTGTCAATGTTAGATTGGGTGGGAGAACTTCAATGACATCATGATGATGTCATAAATAATTTTTCTTTCATTTTTCTCTTCATTTCTTGTCTATTTAATTGCAATTAAATTTTTGATAATATTTATTTATATTTTATGTTATGTAAATTATTTATTTAACTGGACAAGTGTAACATCCTCACTTTAGCTAGTTCCAGTGACCAGTGTCGGTCCGGACAGCTAGAACGTCCAGAAAAATATTTAAACTAAAGTGAGGAACCATAATTAACTCGAATATTAATAAGAAAAATTTACCAAAAATTTAGAAATAAAATACAACCAAGTTAAATGAGCCGATGCCCTAGCGATGGGTAACCTAGTGAGAAGTTGCGGTTCTCACAACTAGGAGCCCTAGACCCTGGGGAAAAATTATAAAATAATTTCTGGGACTCCAGAGAATGGTTATTGAGGTTCTTATGGCATTAGAATGCCAAGAAAATAATTAGAAAAAGTTTTCAATTGGTACAGACAATTTTGGCCCGTTAAGCCAAATGGAGGGCATTTTGGTCATTTCGTATTCAGAGATGATTTTTGACCAACTTGCGCAGTTAAATAAATAATTTATATCACATAAAATATGAATAAATGTTGTTAAAAATTTAATTACAATTAAATAGACAAAAAATGAAGAGAAAATGAAGGAAAATGGACTTATGGCATCATAATGATGTCATTAAAGTTCTCCCACCCAACCCAATGTTGACACATGGCATAACTTTATTTAAAAGAGACAAATGGGCTGAAAAATGAGAGAAAAACCAGATTTCTCATTTCTTCTTTCTTCCTTGCTGTAAGCCTCCACCATAGCCACCATTTACAAGTTTTTTTCAAGCTTGATTTCACCAACTTCTACCCAACTAAACCCTAAACTCCCAACAAAAAAATGTGTTCTTGCATCTTGGAGATTCTTTTGGGAGCAAAAAGAATTAAAAAGAAAGAGTTCTTACAAGCTTTGGGTTAACTCCCTAAGAGGTTAGTAACTTAAACTTATGTTTCTCTTCAAATTTATGTTGAGTAATTATAAATGAGTGTAAATTACAAAGAAAAATTGTTGAATACCAATTGTATGTAAACCCTAAATTTTTGGCAGCCATGGTTAGGGTTTGTTTGTGATGATTTTAATGAAGTTAAAAGGTTATTATGACTTCCCTTAATGTGCATTTTGTAAGTGGATTGAAGAAATGCAATGAAAATGCATGAATGGTAATGTGTGAGTTAGGGTTTGGGGTGGAGAAATGGGACTTTGACCATGTGATGATGAAAATGGGTATTAATGGTCAATTAGTGACCATTAAGTTCTGTTTAAACCAAAAATGAAGTGTGATGAGTGATGGGATTTGGGTTTGGTGTGGCTGCCCTAGGTGACCTACAAAATTGGACATGAGTCCAGCAGGTTTGGGCAGCCATAACTTGAATTTTAGAGGTTCAATTGGTGCAAGGACAATTGGACATGAAACTAGACACATAATGACACAAATTTTGTGAAGAAACCATGCCCATAAAACCAAATCAAGTGGACCAAAAGCTTGCCCTAATCCGGGTGACCTGCAGTCTGTTTCTGCAGAATGACCAAACGAACAGTGATTGTTCGTTTGGCCATTACTCAATGTAGAAAGGTCCAATTGAGCTGAACTTTTACCAGAAACAAGCTAAGATATAGGCCAGCAACTTTCATGAAGAAACCTACCCCAAATTATGACCAGAACCTATCAAACAAGGGAGTTGTAGTCACTATTCATTATACTGTAGATATGATCATTCTAGAAAAATTTCAATCCGACCAGTTGTGGTGTTTGGACCATAACTTGAGCTAAAAAACTCCAAATGGAGTGATTCAAAAAAGGAAATTCAACTAGACAAAATAAGGAACAACTTTCATGTTGATCATTTTGCCAAATTCCCACTGAAAAAATAACCAATGGAACAGTAAAAATAAGGTATGAAAACTCAAATTTCTGCTCAATTAACTTTAAGCTTAGAAATGGTATTGGCAACCAATACCAACAAATTTTGAATGCAAAATGTGGTATGTTGGGAGTATTAAAACCAATGTACCTATTGTTTATGCAAAATTCAACATGTTGGTTGACTAATGAAGTGAATAGTAATACTAAAACTTGAAATTCAAAAATTGTAAAACTTATAAGTGTAAAATGCCCTAGTATACCTAACAAGATTGGTTTGGATAGCTTGGCATGCCAATAGGGTTCTGTTAGTAGTACTGCATATGTCTTCATGCCATTCTGTGTTTCATGGCTTTCCCATGCCATTCTATGACATAATAGTCTTTGGCTATGTTATTGAGTTAATATACTTGGGTTTTGACCATGATAATTATTACAGCTTGTTAGCTGTTCTGTTGCACACCGGGAGACACAATGTGACCGATGGTGTGATGGTCTGAGGTACTTAGTACCCAGTGCCAGTTTACCCGTTTATCCAGTCCAGTCAATTAGTATGGGTTACTCGGGCAATGATAATAAACCTTACCAAATTTTAATCGAATAATAATGCAAATAATATCAGAAGTTAAGTCTACCTAAAAATGTAAACATACATTCTGCATACTTATTTTTATTATATTTTATTTTATTTTAATTGTTACCACTAAGCGGAATTGCTTAGCACGTAGCTTTTGCCACGCGCAGGTACTGGAGACCTAGCTGGGGATCCCAGCAGACATCAGACGGGGTGAGCCTTCAGAGCTGCATCCGGGGTCCAGAGTCACCTCGCATCTGCACTGCATATGGTAGGACATTAGGACTATAGGTGGCCCTTTTGTACTTTTGCATTTTGTATTAGTTTGGATTGTAACTATAAACTCCTGTAATTATCTATTAATGTAAACATATGAAATTTCATATTATTGAGATTTTCTGCATTATGTATGTTGATAAATGAAATGTTGAGAATTATTTGTGAATATGCTTCAAGTGATGAAGTGAATAGAAAGGTTTTGAAAATAGTATTGTGATTTGAGATTGACTTAAATATGTATAATGGAGTTTGGATTTGAAAATTATTTTGGAAGTGTTTTTAAACAGGTTCAGAAGAACTGTTTTTCCAATTTACAGCTGACACTCTGCTGGGTTTTCTATAAAATTTGCGGATAAATTCAGATTTGTCAAAATTGAAAATAAATGAATTAAAAGGGATAAATTGTAATAGAAATATAAATTGGTGCTCCGACACACTAAGTGGCATAACTTGCTCGACTAAACTGTAGACGGGTAAGGGGTGTCATATTTAGTGGTATCAGAGCATCGGTTTAGGCATTTCTGGGCCTAGATAGAGTGCATACCATTGCATTGCATTTGTAAGTGTTGAGGTGACACTGATGCAATTCTGTTTGTTTTCTTATTTTGAATAGGATATGGATCCTGCTTCGCAAAGAGCAGTTGAGGAAGAGGTGGAGAGTCGTGCTCCACCAAGGGTTGAATCTGGGGGCAGGGTAGAATCTGCTCCACCAGCAACTGAGGCACCTGCCCAACCTCAGTTTGCACTATTTCAACAAATGACCGAGTTTTACCGACAAATGATGAGGGCGATTCCACCACCACAACCACTGCCACAACCTCCGCCAGCACCACAGAAATCTCATCTGGAGAAATTGAGAAAGCATGGGGCTGTGGACTTCTTTGGGAAGAGGGAGGATGATCCTATGGCCACAGAAAACTGGTTGGATAAAACCATCGGAGTGCTGAAACAGCTAAATTGCACCCCCGAGCAAAACCTGGTGGGTGCTGTGTCCCTACTTCAGGATGATGCATATTAGTGGTGGGACACAGTAACCAGTGAGGTGCAACCTGAACGGATCGCCTGGGAATTCTTCCTCACAGAGTTCAGGAAGAAATATATTAGCAAAGTGTATTTAGAAGAGCGAAGAAGGGAATTTATCAGTTTGAGACAAAGACAGTTGTCAGTGGCTGAGTATGAGCGTGAGTTTGTCAGACTGAGCCGGTATGGGAGGGAGATAGTCCCTACAGAGGTAGAGAGGTGCAGACGGTTTGAAGAAGGGCTCAATGACAACATCAAAGTCATGATCACAGCACTGGAGATCACGGATTTTTCTAAATTGGTAGATGCAGCATCAAAAGTGGAAAGGGTCAGAATCAATGAACAAAATAGAAGGGAAAGATAGCAGAAGAGGGGTCCGGGTCAGTCCAGCACATTATCTGCTTCTAGCAAGAAGAGTAAGGGTCCTCCTGCTAAGAGTTCAGGACCACCACAGGGTCAGGGCTAGGGTCAGGGCCAGTCTCAGAGGCCCAGACCACAGTTCACACCTAGGAAAGGCCAGTCCACACCATCAATGGGTAGCTTTCCAGGGACGGTGTTTAGGGGACTAGCCCCTACTTCTTCTGCTTGTCAGTACTGTCAAAAGTGGCATAAGGGGGAATGTTGGCTAGTGACCGGTGCATGGTTACGGTGAGGATCGACAAAACATCAGATCAAGAATTGTCTGAAGAGGACTACTACTGTTGCTCTAATACAAACTGACAGACCTGCTCCTGCACCACAAAGGGGTAGGAAGCCCGGTAAACCTGAGGCAGCTGGTCCATCACTGAGGCCTGCATTCGAGTCAGCTGAGAGGCTAGACACTAGGATACCTACCAGGGCCTATGCCATCAGAACTCAAGAAGAGCAAGATGCCCCGGATGTCATCAGGGGTACATTTTCTCTCTACAACACTTCTGTACATGCACTGGTGGATCCAGGATCCACTCATTCCTACATTTGCATCAAACTACCCATAGAGAGGGGAGTTCTAATAGAGGAGAGTGATTAAGACATTCTGGTCACAAATCCACTAGGCCACAGCGTGGTAGTGAATAAAGTGTATAAGGGTTACCCATTGAGGATTCAACGGTATGAATTCTCGGCAGATCTAATTGAGTTACCCTTCCACGAGTTTGACGTAATTTTGGGTATGGACTAGTTGTCATGTCATCAGGCAATAGTTGATTGCAAATTGAAGAGGATTTCTCTGAAAACTTCTGAGGGTAATGAGATCACTGTTGTGGGTGAAAGGAAAGATTTCCTATCCAATGTTATCTCAGCCACAGTTGCAAGAAGATTGATGAGAAAAGGCTGTGAAGCTTACCTAGCACACGTGGTTGGTACTAGGTAGGCTAAGCCAAACTTGGGTGACATACCCACAGTAAGAGACTTCCCAGATGTATTTCTTGAAGAGTTGCCTGGTTTACCACCAGAAAGGGAAATCGAGTTTGCTATTGAGGTAATGCCGGGTATAGCACCCATTTCTATTGCCCCTTATGGGATGGCACCCACTGAATTGAGGGAGTTGAAAACTCAGTTGCAAGAGTTGCTTGATAAGGGGTTCATACGCCCCAGTGTGTCACCATGGGGAGCTCCGGTGCTATTTGTGAAGAAAAAGGATGGAACCTTGAGATTGTGTATTGATTACCGGCAGTTGAACAAAGTAACTGTGAAGAACAAATATCCATTGCCCAGAATCGACGATCTGTTTGATCAGTTAAAAGGAGCCGGTGTATTTTCAAAAATTGATCTCAGATCAGGGTATCATCAGTTGAGGGTAAAGGATGCAGATGTGTCAAAAACTGCATTCAGAACCCGGTATGGGCATTATGAATTTCTAGTAATGCCGTTTGGGTTAACAAATGCACCAGCAGCATTTATGGACCTTATGAATCGTATCTTCCATCCATACTTAGATCGGTTTGTAGTGGTCTTTATTGATGATATTCTGGTGTATTCTAAGACTAAGGAAGAACAAGATGAACATTTGAGGATTGTTCTGCAAACCCTGTGAGAAAAGAAGCTGTATGCTAAGCTGTCCAAGTGTGACTTCTGGATGAGTGAAATCTCCTTTCTGGGACACATAGTATCAGCTGAGGGGATTAGAGTAGATCCTAAAAAGATAGAAGCAGTGATGGAATGGAAGCCTCCCAGAAATACAACTGAGGTCAGAAGTTTCTTGGGGCTACCTGGGTATTACAGAAGATTTGTGAAGGGGTTTTCTCTTATAGCTACTCCAATGACCAAGTTGTTGCACAAGAATGTGAAATTTGGCTGGAACGACAAGTGCCAAGCCAGTTTTGAGAGGCTAAAGGCTAGGTTGACAGAAGCACCAGTGTTAACACAGCCAGTGTCGAGGAAAGACTTTGTGGTCTACAGTGATGCCTCACATAATGGGCTAGGGTGTGTATTGATGCAAGAGGGGAAAGTGTTCGCCTATGCTTCCAGGCAGTTAAGGCCACATGAATAGAACTACCCTACTCATGACCTGGAGTTAGCAGCAATTATCTTCGCACTGAAGATATGGAGGCATTATTTATATGGTGAAAAATGCTACATCTATACAGACCACAAGAGTCTAAAATATTTGGCAACCCAGAAGGAGCTCAATCTTAAACAGAGGTGATGGATTGAGTTCCTAAAGGACTATGATTGTGTGATAGATTATCATCCTGGGAAGGCAAATGTAGTTGCTGATGCTTTGAGCAGGAAGTCCATCACAGCTTTAAGATCACTCAATGCCTGTCTGTCCTTAGCTCAAGATGGAGCTATTTTGGCTGAGTTGCAAGTGGGGTCAACCCTACTACAGCAGATACAAGATGGGCAGAGGGCAGATGAAAAGCTAATGGCCATTGTGGCTAAAATTCCTGAGGGGAAGGAAAATGATTATGAGGTGAAAGCAGATGGGTGTCTGTACTACAAAGGAAGAGTGTGTGTACCAGATGATGGGGAACTGAAGACTAATATTCTGAAAGAAGCACACACTAGTGTTGTGACACCCCTTACCCGACTACAGTGTAGCCGAACAAGTTATGCCACTCAGTGTGCCGATCACTCTATTTTATCTTAATTCATTTTTATCGTAGTTTTGAATATAACTTGTGAAATATAATTTATTTAAGCCATTTATCGAAATTATAATTTATTTGAGGTTCCGAGAATTTTATAGAAAATCCGGCAGAGTACCAGCTAAAAATAGAGAAAACAGTTCTTCGGAACCTGTGAAAAACACTTCCTATGATCATATTCAATCATCTCATCACTCTCAAACTTCAATATCAAAATCTCAACATTTTTCACCATTCATTTCTCAATCATTCATCTCATGTGATAATCATGTACAAGTCACAGTTATGTATTCACTTTTCCTTTCATAAACACAATTTTCTTAACAATTCCTCTATTTGTCATTCATTCATTTCACATCATCATTAGACTCAAATCATAAATAAATTCTCACATGTGATTTATAATCACAATTTACAAGTACTTACATTAATACAAAATTATATTACATTTGTTCAAATACATATGATAAAATAAGAGTTTAATTACCAAATTTACAAAAATCTCAAAATACAAAATGGGACCTAGTGTCCTACCAATGCACTGTAGTTTATGAGGTGACACGGACGCTATGCAGAACTGTGAACTGCCTTACCAAATCTATGGTCTACTGGGCCCTCTGTCCAAATCTTCAGTACCTACGCGTTGCAAAAACGACGCGCTAAGCATAAAGCTTAGTGGTGCCAATAATACAAGAAAATATAATATGCAAATAAAAATAATAATTTCCTTGCTATTGTGTTCATAAGAAATGAATAATTACTAACTTATTGTTTAGTCAAGGGATAATCATGTTTTATGATATTAACTTCTTCATGCATTTCGTTAATTATTTTCTTCATGATCTTGAGCTTCTTTGTATTTTTGTAATCATTCCTGATACTTAATTTTCGTATTTTCTTTAATAATCAGTTCAATCACAGTTATACTTTTCCATGCCCAAGTAACCTATCTTTGGGCATCGATCGGATAACGAGTCGTTAGCACTGGACACTGCGGTGCCTCGGGCCGTCATACCATGGGACGCAGAACGTCAACCATGTATGCAGTCAGTATGGCTAAAAAGCCATGATATCACATAATCAGGCATAAAAGCCATGAATACGGGCATAAAAGCCATGAATACGGGCATAAAGCCATGAACACAGGCATAAAGCCTTTCGTAGTACTGCTAAAACAATACCCTATTGGCATGCCAAACTATCCAAACCAATCACATTAGGCCTACTAGGGCATTTTGCATTCTTAAGTTTCACATTTTTGAATTTCAAGTTTTGGTGTCACTATTCACTTCATTAGTCAAACAAAAAGTTGACTTTTGCATAGAAAGTAGATACATTGGCTTTGGTACTTCAAACATACCACATTTTTCATTTAAAACTTGTTGGAAGTGATCACCATTACCATTTCTAGGCTTAAACCAAGGGAAACAAAATTTTCAGTTTTTGAAGCTTAAATTTACTATTCCATTAAGCACTGTTACAGTGGGAATTTGAGGAAATGGTAAACATGAAAGTTGTTCCTTATTTTGTCTAGTTGAATTTCCTTTTTTGAATCACTCCATTTGGAGTTTTGTAGCTCAAGTTATGGCCAAAATAAGTTTACTGTTCACGTGTACTGTTCATGCAGCAATTTTGGGTTTTGGCAGATTTTGGTCCAACTTTGGTCAGTAGTTTGATCAAGTTAAGTTCATAATTTGGTCTAACTTTCTTCATATGAAATGTTCTACCATGCCTTAGGTTTCCATCGGTTCAAGAATCGCCTAAATCCAAGTTTTCTAGAGAGAGTTATAGTCCTCCAAACATTACTGCTCAAATGAAAATCTGCAGAGTTGCAGGTTTGATAACTCAACTTTGCCCAATAATTTGAATGGGTTAATGGCATAATTTGGGGTGATGTTCTTCATGAAAGTTGTTTGTCTATATCCTATCTTGTTGCTGTAAAAATTTCAGGTCAATTGACTATATCTACAGTGAGTTATGGCCAAATAAACAGTTACTGTTCATTTGGTCATTTCTGCAGGTGCTGGTTGCAGGGTATCCGGAATGGGGCTAACTTTTGGTCCTCTTGCTTTGGTCTTTTGGGCATGGTTTCTTCAGCAAAAATTTGCCATTACAAGCCTAGTTTCATGTCCAATTGGCCAAACACCAATTGAACCAACATAGCCCAAGATATGGCAGTCCAAGTGGACTGAAATTTGATCACCTCTTTGCACTCATGGGGCAGCCTGCCCATTCCACTTTGCCATGCAATAATTCACTCCTAATTATGGTCAACTTATCTCAAATGGTCACTAATTGACTATTAGAATGTTCTTTAACAATTTCATAAGCAAAGTCAAATTTTCACTCCTAAACCCTAGCTCAAAGTCATGGTTTTCACAATTTCTTTAGTTAACTCTTTCATTCTTGTATATATATATGTATACACTCTAAACATGATCTCCAATTCACTCTAAGTCTATTAATACAATCAAACTCATTCCTTCCTAGGGCTGCCGAAAATTCATAGGGTCCATATACATAGATTCCATTCATTTAATTCACAAAACCTTACTCACTTTAAGCCTTTAACATGAATTAAAAGAGATTTAAGTGTAAATAGGCACTAACCTTGAATAGGGCAAAATTTCAAACTACCCAAACTCCTTCTTTCTTCTTCTTTTGGCTGCCTAGAGGTTACTTAAGTTGCTAGGTTAATTTTTTGTGAAGCTAGGTTATGATTTGAGTCTAATGATGATGTGAAATGAATGAATGACAAATAGAGGAATTGTTAAGAAAATTGTGTTTGTGAAAGGAAAAGTGAATACATAACTGTGACTTGTACATGATTATCACATGAGATGAATGATTGAGAAATGAATGGTGAAAAATGTTGAGATTTTGATATTGAAGTTTGAGAGTGATGAGATGATTGAATATGATCATAGGAAGTGTTTTTCACAGGTTCCGAAGAACTGTTTTCTCTATTTTTAGCCGGTACTCTGCCGGATTTTCTATAAAATTCTCGGAACCTCAAATAAATTATAATTTCGATAAATGGCTTAAATAAATTATATTTCACAAGTTATATTGAAAACTACGATAAAAATGAATTAAGATAAAATAGAGTGCTCGGCACACTGAGTGGCATAACTTGCTCGGCTACACTGTAGTCGGGTAAGGGGTGTCACATTTAGTGGTATCAGAGCACGGTTTAGGCGTTTCTGGGCCTAGATTGAGTCCATACCATGCATTGCATTTGTAAGAGTCGAGGTGACACTAACGCAGATCTGTTTGTCTTTGTTATTTTGAATAGGATATGGACCCTTCATCTCAGAGGGCAGTTGAGGAGGAAGTGGAGAGTCATGCTCCACCTGCAGCAGCTAAGACTGGGGGCATGGGAGAACCTGCTCCACCAGCTCAAGCAGAGCCTGCTCAGCCTCCACAGGCCATGTTCCAGCAAATGGCCGATTTCTTTAGACAAATGGCCGGAGTAATGCCACCACCACCAGCTCCACAGCAGAAATCACACCTGGAAAGGCTAAGAAAGTTTGGAGCAGTGGACTTCTATGGTAAGAGAGAAGATGATTCTGTTGTAGCCGAAAATTGGTTGAACAGAACGGCAGAGTTCTAAAACAACTCCACTGCACTCCAGAGCAAAACTTGGAATCTGCTGTATCTCTGCTGCAAGACGATGCATATAAATGGTGGGACACTGTGTCCAGTGAAGTACAGCAGGAAATAGTAACTTGGGATTTCTTCCTCTCTGAATTCAAGAAGAAATATGTGGGTACTGTATACCTAGAAGAGAGAAGAAGGGAATTCATTAACCTGAGGCAGAGACAGTTGTTAGTGGCTGGTTCCCGATCGTTACAAGTGTTTATGCTATGCACCCGAGGAGCACAAAAATATATAATGATTTGAAGCCTCATTATTGGTGGCCTGGTATGAAGAGGGATATAGCTGACTATGTGACTAAGTGTTTGACATGTCAGCAAGTCAAAGCAGAACATAAAGTTCCATCAGGATTGCTATAGCCTATAAGCATACTTGAATGGAAATGGGACCGGGTCACTATGGATTTTGTTAGTGGTCTACCTCTCACCCAAAGGAAGCATGATGCAGTGTGGGTGATAGTGGATAGATTGACGAAGTCAGCACATTTTCTGCCAGTTAGGACTGACTACTCACTGGAGAAGCTAGCAGAATTGTATATCAGTGAGATAGTTAGACTGCAAGAAATCCCACTTTCCATCATATCTGATCGAGACCCAAGGTTTACATCGAGATTCTAGAAAAAGTTGTAAGAAGCCTTGGGCACACAACTCTGTTTTAGCACGGCTTTTCATCCCCAGACGGATGGACAGTCAGAACGAGTAATCCAGGTAAACCTAAGACCTAATTGAATTTTTGCAATTAATAAATTGAAATGATAGTAACACTATGAATTATGTGATAGATCCTGGAGGATATGCTAAGGAGTTGTGTCATTGAGTTTGAGGGGAGTTGGGATAGATACCTCCCACTGGCAGAATTCGCATATAACAATAGCTACCAAGCTAGCATTCAAATGGCTCCGTATGAAGCACTGTATGGGAGGAAATGTAGAACCCCAGTGTGTTGGACTAAATTGGGCGAAGATAAGCTGGTAGGACCAGACCTGATGAAACAGACTGAGGAAAAAGTGAAAATAATCAAAGCTAACCTGAAGATTGCCTCAGATAGACAGAAGTCTTATGCCGACCTAAGGAGAAAAGAGATACATTATGCAGTTGGTGATAAAGTGTTTCTCAAAGTCTCACCATGGAAGAAAGTACTGAGATTTGGAAGAAAGGGTAAGTTAAGCCCTAGGTTCATTGGCCCATATGAAGTCATTGAACGTGTGGGACCAGTGGCCTATCGGCTAGCTTTACCACCAGAACTAGATAAAATACACAATGTGTTCTATGTTTCTATGTTGAGAAGATATCGCTCAGACCCTTCACATGTCATTTCCATGGAAGAGATTGAAATCCAACCGGACTTGACATACACAGAAGAACCTAAACAAATCCTAGCTCGGGAAGTGAAGGAACTGAGAAATAAATAAATTCCATTGGTGAAAGTGCTTTGGAGGCACCACAACACTAAAGAGGCAACTTGGGAAAGTGAAGAGATAATGAGGCAACAGTTTCCTCAACTGTTTGCATCAGGTAAATTTTGAGGACGAAATTTTTATTAGAGGGGAAGAGTTGTAACATCCTCACTTTAGCTAGTACATACAGTTTACTGTTCTAGTGACTAGTGATGGTCCGGACAGCTAGAACGTTTGGAAAAATATTTAAACTAAAGTGAGGAACCATAATTAACTCAAATATTAACAAGAAAAATTTAGCAAAAATTTTAAAAATAAAATACAACCAAGTTAAATGAGCCGATGCCCTAGCGATGGGTAACCTAGTGAGAAGTTGCAGTTCTCGCAACTAAGAGCCCTAGACCTGGGGGAAAAATTATAAAATAATTTCTAGGACTCCAGAGAAGGGTTATTGAGGTTCTTATGGCATTAGAATGCCAAGAAAATACTTAGAAAAATTTTTCAATTGGTACAGACAATTTTGGCCCGTTAAGCCAAACGGAGAGCATTTTGGTCATTTCGTCTTCAGAGATGATTTTTGACCAACTTGTCCAGTTAAATAAATAATTTATATCACATAAAATATGAATAAATGTTGTTAAAAATTTAATTGCAATTAAACAGACAAGAAATGAAGAGAAAATGAAGGAAAATGGACTTATGACATCATAATGATGTCATTAAAGTTCTCTCACCCAACCCATTGTTGACACGTGGCATAACTTTATTTAAAAGAGACAAATGGGCTGAAAAATGAGAGAAAAACAAGATTTCTCATTTCTTCTTTCTTCCTTGCCATAAGCCTCCACCATAGCCACCATTTTCAAGTTTTTTTCAAGCTTGATTCACCAACTTCTACCCAACTAAAACCTAAACTCCCAACACAAAAAAGTGTTCTTGCATCTTGGAGATTCTTTTGGGAGCAAAAAGAATTAAAAAGAAAGAGTTCTTACAAGCTTTGGGTTAACTCCCTAAGAGGTTAGTGACCTAAACTTATGTTTCTCTTCAAATTTATATTGAGTAAGTATAAATGAGTGTAAATTACAAAGAAAAATTATTGAATACCAATTGTATGTAAATCGTAAATTTTTGGTAGCCATGGTTAGTGTTTGTTTGTGATGATTTTAATGAAGTTAAAAGGTTATTATGACTGCCCTTAATGTGCATTTTGTAAGTGGATTGAAGAAATGCAATGAAAATGCATGAATGGTAATGTGTGAGTTAGGGTTTGGGGTGGAGAAATGGGACTTTGACCATGTGATGATGAAAATGGGTATTAATGGTCAATTAGTGACCATTTATTTCTATTTAAATAAAAAATGAAGTGTGTTGAGCGATGGGATTTGGGTTTGGTGTGGCTGCCCCAGGTGACCTGCAAAATTGGACATGAGTCCAGCAGGTTTGGGTAGCCCTAACTTGAATTGTAGAGGTTCAATTGGTGCAAGGCCAATTGGACATGAAACTATACACATAATGGCACAACTTTGGTGGAGAAACCATGCCCATAAAACCAAATCAAGTGGACCAAAAGCTTGCCCTAATTCGGGTGACCTACAGTCTGTTTCTGCAGAATGACCAAATGAATAGTGATTGTTCATTTGGCCATAACTCAATGTAGAGAGGTCTAATTGACTTGAAATTTTACCAGCAACAAGATAAGATATGGACCAACAATTTTCGTGCAGAAACCTACCCCAAATTATGACCAGAACCTATCAAACAAGGGAGTTGCAGTCACTATTCATTGCACTTTAGATATGGTCAGTCTAGAAAAATTTTAATCCGGCCAGTTGTGGTTTTTTTACCATAACTTGAGTTAAAAAACTCCAAATGGAGTGATTCAAAAAAGGAAATTCAACTAGACAAAATATGGAACAACTTTCATGTTGATCATTTTGCCAAATTCCCACTGCAAAAATGACCAATGGAACAGTAAAAATAAGGTATGAAAATTCAAATTTCTGCTCAATTAACTTTAAGCTTAGAAATGGTATTGGCAACCAATACCAACAAATTTTGAATGCAAAATGTGGTATGTTGGGAGTATTAAAACCAATGTACCTATTGTTTATGCAAAAGTCAACATGTTGGTTGACTAATGAAGTGAATAGTAACACCAAAACTTGAAATTCAAAAATTGTAAAACTTATAAGTGTAAAATGCCCTAGTATACCTAACAAGATTGATTTGGATAGCTTGGCATGCCAATAGGGTTCTGTTAGCTGTATTGCATATGGCTTCATGCCATTCTGTGTTTCATGGCTTTCCCATGCCATTTTGTAACATAATAGCCTTTGGCTATGTTATTGAGTTAATATACTTGGGTTTTGACCCTGATAATTATTACAGCTTGTTAGCTGTTCTGTTGCACACCGGGAAACACAATATGACCGATGGTGTGATGGTCTGAGGTACTTAGTACCCAGTGCCAGTTTGCCCATTTATCCAGTCCAGTCAATTAGTATGGGTTACTCGGGCAATGATAATAAACCTTACCAAATTTTAATCGAATAATAATGCAAATAATATCAGAAGTTAAGTCTACCTAAAAATGTAAACATACATTCTGCATACTTCTTTTTATTATATTTTATTTTATTTTAATTGTCACCACTAAGCAAAATTGCTTAGCGCGTCGCTTTTGCCACGTGTAGGTACTGGAGACCTAGCTGGGGAGCCCAGCAGACGTCAGACGGGGTCAGCCTTCAGAGCTGCATCCGGGGTCCAGAGTCACCTCACATCTGCACTGCATATGGTAGGACATTAGGACTATAGGTGGCCCTTTTGTATTTTTGCATTTTGTATTAGTTTGGATTGTAACTATAAACTCCTGTAATTCTGTATTAATGTAAACATATGAAATTTCATATTATTGAGATTTTCTGCATTATGTATGTTGATAAATGAAATGTTGAGAATTATTTGTGAATATGCTTCAAGTGATTAAGTGAATAGAAAGGTTTTGAAAATAGTATTGTGATTTGAAATTGAGATTTTGAGATTGACTTGAATATGTATAATGGAGTTTAGATTTGGAAATTATTTTAGAAGTGTTTTTAAACAGGTTCAGAAGAACTATTTTTCCAATTTACAGCCGGCACTCTGCCGGATTTTCTATAAAATTTACGGATAAATTCAGATTTATCAAAATTGAAAATAAATGAATTAAAAGGGATAAATTGTAATAGAAATATAAATTGGTGCTTCAGCACACTGAGTGGCATAACTTGCTCACCTACACTGTAGACGGTTAAGGGGTGTCACAACAAGTTGGCCCAAAATTCATCTCTAAAGATGAAATGACCAAAATGCCCTCCGTTTGGCTTAACGGGCCAAAATTGTCTGTACCGATTGAAAAATTTTTCTAAGTATTTTCTTGTCATTCTAATGCCATAAGAACCTCAATGACCCTTCTTTGGAGTCCCAAAAATTATTTTATAATTTTTCCTAAATTTTTTTCTTATTAATATTTGAGTTAATTTTTGGTTTCTTACTTTAGTTTAAATATTTTTTTCCGAACGTTCTAGCTGTCTGAACCGACACTGGTCACCGGAACAGTAGACTGTATGAACTAGCTAAAATGAGGATGTTACATATCTCCTAAACCCTAGGTCCAAAACTCTAACTTACAAATTGTTACATTTTACTAAATCAAAGCATATAAACATAATCACTCAACTCATTCAAGCTCATGTTCACCTTTAATTCAATGAAACTCATGCAAATCATACCCCCACATAGGCTGGCCGAATTTCCCTTTGGTCCCTCAACAATTTTTTTATTGTAAGTTAATTTCTAAGTTTAGTAAAGCATATTTGCAAGAAATTTAAAGAAATAAATTAGAGTTTATTACTAACCTTTGTGTAGCAATCTCCAACTCCCCTTTTCTCCAAATTGCTTTCTATTTCTTGCTCCTCTATACTTTTCAAGATGCAAGGATGAGGTTTAAGTTGATAATTGAGAGAATTTAATAGAGATTTGAGGGTTTTAAAAGCTTAGAATTAAGCTTTATTGGAAGTGGAAAATGGAAAGAGAGAGAAGTGAGAGAGGGAGATATGGGGTGGCTCAAATGAAGAAGAAGAACCAATTTTTTTTTTCTTTTAATTATCAAGATTTATCTCCAAATTTTCAATTATTTAAATATTGGGTTTATTGCATCATGCATGATGTCATGAATAATGTAATAACCTTTTTCAACCTTTTTTCTTTTTCTTTTTTTTTTCATTTTTTTTTCATTTATTTTTATTTAGTTTTTTAATTTAATTCTTGATCCTGAAATTTTCTTTTCTCCGATTTTATTGGACAGTTAGGTCAGGAGTCAGCTCTAGGGGTGAATTGACCAAATTGCCCCTCGCTGGTTCGACCCGATTTGCTAGTTATTTGATATTTCTTCCGGATCCCTGACCTAATTATTTGACCGGCTTAACAATTCTTTTTTGTGATTTTCTCTTTTCCACTGTGTTCGCGATAGTCCTAAGGACTACGGCGTCACATTTTACGGTTCGAAATTCGAGTTTAAATCGACCTCGCAGTCCTTCCCGAGAAGGTCACCCATTGTTGTGACTCTCGGCTCATTTAACTTCTTGTATTCTGTTTTTCTTATTTATACTTAACTAATTCATAATTACTAATCATTTGTTTTCAGGGCTTATCTAGTTGTCTTAGATGTGGTTCTAATCCCCTTAATTATCCAAACCGACACCGGTCATCGAAACAGTGAAATATACCAGGCTATACAAGTAAGGGTGTTACATAACATAAACGTGGTAATAACACCATTAGAGACTAATTGTCTTACATTTTCATGTCTTAAGCTTATATGTATGTACTTTCAATTGTATATTTTACTATAAGCTTTAACCATCATGATTTGACTATCACAATGTAAAGAAATAGATGGCACAGGTTGTGGCCACAACTTAACATCCAGTAACAAGTTTTTCAGCCATTCTACTTCTTGACCAACATTTGCCAAAGTTATAAATTCAGATTCTGTCACACCCTACCCCTCTATAAGGTATAATATGATCCCGTAGTATACCTAATGAATTACCAACTTCGTCTAGTGATAACTCATTAAATATACTACAAGGGATTTTAAAACTTTTCTTATTTCTTTTTACAGTGGTGAGCACTATTTACAGGTGTTACAAATTTTTTTAACTGAAATGAAACAGCTAACACATTTGAATTATTAGGAATTTCTATAAAAATTTTGGCGGAGTGCCATCTGTATTTTGAATAAAACAGTTATTCAAAAACCTTTAAAAAGCACTTCAAATATATTTCTCAATCTCAAACTCCAACATTTAATGAACACAATATATTTCTCAACTCAAATCCATAATAAATTTTCAATATTTCCAAAGGCTGAGATAAAAGAAATATAGTACAAATTTTACAAGCCAAAATAATTCACAATTTATTTTACAACTTCAATGTATAATTTTAATCTACAACCGCTCAAAACCAAAAACACTATATACATACAGTGAACAATCATTACAATACAAAATGAAAAATACGGTATACTCAATATACCTGATGATCTTTCAGTGTTGCCCTAGCAGCCTAGTCTGCTGCCTTGTCAGTCTGCCTACCTGTGACAGCAATGAAAAGCTATCGCTGAGACAATGTGTCAGTGGTGCACAACATTAACCAAATACAACTTTAAATCACAAATGATACTTAAAACCATAGTTCATACAAATAGTGGATACTTAAAACCATAGTTAAATTCAAAGACAGTGAATGTCAATAAGAATTTAAACTCCATTTCACAATATCACAATGAATCTCAATAAATCAAAACATGGTTAAATTCAAAAGACAGTGAATGTTAATAAGAATTTAAACTCCATTTCACAATATCACAATACATATCAATAAATCACACACAACTTAATCATGTTCCAAAGTTCAATTCGTCCCAAAAGCTGATGGCTAATGAGGTATTCAATTCGTTCCAAAAGCCGATGGCTAATGAGGAATAACATAGCTAGCTAGCAAAAATATGAGTCTCATTCTATTCGTCCTCAACAGGCACACACCTCAACACTTCAGCCAAAGAGGGAATTCAATTCATCCCACTAGACAAGCTAGCGAGGAATTTAATCAATATACATGATAGCTGTGGTTTCAAACCATTCACAATGCTTTTCAATCTATAAGTATCCATCAAATATCATTTAAACAATTTTTCACAGTTTCAAACCATTTACAATGCTTTTCAAGCAATAAGTATCCATTCAAACACATTTCCTCAATTTAAAACAATAATATACAAATAGTCATAATTTATTTCAATTGAAAAATTCAAAAGAAATAACTGTTGTGCACAAACCTCTGATAACTGTCTCTTGGCTCTGACTCAGTGTTTCCTTCCCTTTCCCTGAGTCTTTGTTATCTGAGAAACACAATTTGAAGTGTTTCAGTACTCATTTAAACTATCTCTAAGAATAAGGTTCAATAATTAATTTATCGAATTCCATTATTTCCTTAGTCAACCTAAGATGTCAACCCTCAATGCATTCTAGGTGAATTAGGTTTTAATGTTACTAATATGTCACATTTGTAGCCTTTTAGGGTTGGTACATATTACCCAATTCATTTCCATGTATATTGCGTTTTATTGTAATTTGTCAGATTCCGGTATACTAGTTTGACCTAACCGGATGACCTAGTTCCCTCAGTTTTTGGGTTTTGGTCAAAACTACAAACTTGTAGATCTATGTCTTATTGCATGCGGGGCAAAATTTCAGGTCATTCTGAGTAATGTAGACCAAGTTATAGTCATTTTACTATTGCTGGTCAGAATGTACCAAAATTGGTCACTTTAGATCATTTTAGGTTCGGCCAGTTTTTGGACTTGTATTTGTGCAAGCTATTTGACTTGCTTATGGTCTTTTCTAGGCTTTGGTGTCTTCATGAGACTTTTAGATATAGGTCTTTATTCATGGTAAAAATTTCAAGTCAATTGGACCTATTTTGAGTGAGTTATGGCCAATACACTAACTGCTGCCCAAATGGTCAATTTTCAGGCCTTAAATGCACTAATCCGGATTTGGTCATTTTTCAAGTTACCTTTCAAGCAGAATTTTGGTAAGCTTCCTTCATGAAAGTTGGCACTTTTTATGCCTAGTTTAACCTCCAATTGGTCTCATACCAATTGGGGCCACACACTTAAGGTTCTAAGCCAAAATACACACTGCCCTATTGCATATTGTCCATCACTCATCAAAGGACACTTTTAACACTTACCAAATTACACATTCATGCCCATTTCTGGTTTGTACCATAACCTAAACACATTTTACTTCACATTATTGGTCATTTTGGCAGCTTATAATCACACTCAATATGCACCTTATAGTACAGAATTTTTCAAGTTCAAATTACAAACAATTCAATCACCTAACCTAGCTCATATACATGTCCAACCTCACACCTTCATACACATACACAAGCTGCCATAACAAGTACCACAATTCAACAATAATATTCCATAAATCAAACCATGAAATAACATTTTTATGGTCCAAAATTCAAGCTGCCGATTTGTACCTCACTTTGAATAAAGTTCTAAGCTTCCAAATTCAAGTATACATTCACATATACTTAGTATACATCACCCAATTTATTCCTACACATATAAACACTTAATCAACCTTTTAATCTACCATTTACAAGCAAGAATAAACTACCCTTAAGGAGTTTCTATGGCTACCAAAAATAAACATCTCCCTTAATACATCAATCTCCAAAAATCTCTCCACAATTCAAGTACCCATAACATCCTCACAAACTTTAATGAAGCAATAATAAAAAACACATACTTTCCACTTTGGAAACTCTTCAAAACCTCTCCAAAACTTGGTCTTCTTATTGCCTATCTACTACCCAAGGTGTATGGACAACTTTTAATGAAGGGAAGTGGAGAGAAAGAAGCTTGGATCACACTTGCATGGAGCTTTAAAGTGGACGGCAATGGAGTTCTTCCTTTCTCCATTTTCGGCTAGTTCTTAAAGGTTGAAGAAGAAGATGAATCTGCTGTCCAAATGTAGATTAAGTGGTCCACTTTAGTGAGTTAATGGAGCATTATTGCAAATTTAATGTTTATTTAATCATAACCTTCCTTATTCCCACATTAAGCTCCTAACTTTAGCTATTTACATTAGGTACCACTAATTTAATTTTTCATGACATTTTCCAAGTGTAATATTATTTATTTTTAATGGACATTTAGGTTAAAAGACAACTCGTGGTGTTAAATGACCACAATGCCCCTGTTCGGGTTGCATTCCCGATTTTTCGGTAACACCGAGTTTTGTCATTTTCTCGATTTCTCACTTTTCTTTGTACTAATTAATTAATATTTCTTTGATATTTCTAATGATATTTATACTTCAATAGACATTTATTTAAGTCTTAAAAATATTTTTCAGGGTTCCCTGCGGTCCAGGGTTAGTTAATGGTCCACGCCGTGACTTTCCGGTGCGGTCACCAATTGCTAGGGTTCTCGGCTCGTTTAACTTGGTTACATTTCATTGCTATTATTTTTCCTTTGTTTTTCTTGTATTTTCTTTTCTTGTATTTCATTATTTTATGTCTCCTCATCAATATATAAGTGTAGTTCTAGGCATCCTAGCTGTCCGGACAACACTAGTCACCGGAACAGTAGAATGCACTACCGAACATAGGGGTGTTACAGATTCCACCGTAGAATAAGTTATACAAATTTGTTTCTTTGATGCCCAAGAAATAGCACTTCCACCTAAAGTGGACACTCAACTAAAGATTGACTTATTATCCTTAGCACTAATTATCCGACTGGCATTTGTATAACCCTAGGATCTCCACTATAATTGTTTCACTAGTCTACCATACAATCACATGCTTATAACATGAACTACATAAATAATTCACAGTCTAGATATGTACCTTATTTGCAGAAATAAATTACTGCATAACTTGTTTAAAATGAGAGCATCCAAAATAAAGAACCAAGCTAAACTTGCACACACACACAAATGCATACTCATTTGTCCTTTTGTCACTTCTTACAAATGACTTGTAAGGCTCTTATATTTACTACTCAAAATGTACTAACCTTTTGGCCAATAATTCATCTCTTTATACATGTAACTATTAAGAAGAATTACATCTTTTCATTTAGTTACATCTTTTGGCTAAGGGACACAACTCTTTGCATGGATACAACTCTTTATGTAGTTTTAGCACAATTGGAAATTTATCGCAGAATAATCTATAGTTTATAATTCCTTTTTTAAATATCCAAAAACCCTTAAAATTTCTTTCCAATATTCCACACTAGGATTATTAGTATATCTTAACAATTTACATTCTGTAAAAGCAATATCGGGAGTAGTGGAATGCATAGCATATATTAAGCTACCAATAGCACTAGCACACTCAATTTGAGCAATTATTCTACCAAAATTTCAAATCAATTTGCAATAAATATCATATGGAGTATTTGCTTTCCTCAATATAATGAAATTCACAAAGAGTAAAACCCCCACTATGTTACAGCTAGGTAGTTTAGGTAGATCTCTCAAGGATAATAACCAAAATATAAATCTAGATAGTAATTTTAAAATTCTCCCAAGAATAAATTAAAGAATAATAATGTTGATTGTAGGTAAAAATGAAGAGGAAATAAAAAAGAAAAGTTAATAGATTTTTTTTTCAAACTGCTATTTATAAAGCATTTGCATCTCTTCGAACATATACAACAATTCACTTTGTATCTATTAGAATAATTACATCTGTTCACTTACACCTTTTACAATAGATACAATAGTTCACTTTGTATTTCTTAGAACAATTACATTTGTTCACTTACACTTTTTAGAATATATACAACCGTTCACTTATACCTCTTAGAACAGATACAATCATTCACTTTGTATTTTTAGAATAATTACATTTGTCTACTTATACCTTTTGGAGCAGATATAACTATTGGTAATAAATAATTTATCTTAATGCCTTTTAATGAACAGACATAACTCTTTCAATATGAGACATTTTTTTTCTATCACTAATATTTTTAACAATATCCCCACCTAGTTAGTGATAGACAATCAATATGAATTAGGATTTATGCATATAAAAAGTGTTTTTCGACTTACGCATATAAATCTTATTACCTTCTTTAATACATTCAACATGAGCATCATAATATAACCTTATATTTCTTCTAATTATAAGCATGTCATCAACATAAAGATAAATTATCTCATAAAAAACTTTTAATGTGTAAATGTTTCTGAATCTGTTTAAGAGAAAATCGTATGTGGCATATAGTAATTTCTTTCTATAATCATTCAAACTAGAAGTATGATGTGCTATTATTCCTCCTAATTACAGTGATTTAGGAACTACCACTTTCAAATCTTTAAACTTTGAAACAAAGATGTGCAACTCATGGACTTATCCATAACAGGCATATTATTAAGTATTTAGAATTCAAAATATTTCATAATGAGAAATTTATCCATACCTTTTTTTTTATTATTATACTCGAATTCTAATGAATTCTAGATTTCCTTTGGAGACTTGACAGAGGTAAACAAATCTTATAGTCTATCTGATGAGTTATTGAGAATATGACCTCTGCATGGCAATTCATCTTCTTTTCCTGATCTGCTTTCACCTTCTCAGTGAACATAATTTGTTCCTTAAAATGATCAAGTTTCAAGAACTCTTGATTCATCATGGAAATAACCTTAGACTCCATTGCAATTATTACCTTAAAATTATTTTAGTATTTGTGTAGAATAGGCTTTGAGATGTGATGAATCACTATCTTTGAGGTATTAATTGCTCCCACTAGATTGATGCAAGATTATGACAATATACCTCCAGGATACAATAAAAGCCTGAAATCTGCAGATAGCAACTCCTGAAGATTTTCCTTAAGAACTCTTTATACAAATCGAATTTAGAGAGACTAAAAGAAAAGAAGAAGAAGTAATAGTAGTATATATCTGGATTGAAAAACTCATCCATATTTATAAAGAATGAAAAATTATAGCACCTTTTTTAGATAGACACAACTATCTATCTTCAATAGATATAACTGTTTATGTAAAAACATGTCTGTTTATTAATAGATACCTATACAAAAAGTTGTGACTGTTTATATAGAATAGACATGTCTGTTTATTAACAGACACCTATACAAACAATTGTGACTTTTTGTATAAAATAGACAAGTCTATTTATTAACAGGTACCTATATAAATAATTGTGACTGTTTGTATAGAATAGACATGTCTATTTATTAATAGATGATACACTTGAATTGTATAGATATTTTTAAGCACATTTGTATACTATCTCATAGCATTTAGGTAAGTAATCTCATGCATAGTAGTTGATTTTATTAGTTTTTGTAATTTCCATTGTCAAGTCCTTAATTCCATGTTTTTTGCATCATTTTAGGTGTTTGGGTGAGGCCCCAGAGTATAGGACTGCAAAGGGAAGCTTGGAGAGGTCCAAAAACTGAGAATTGCTGCTGATACAAAGTACACGGGTTGTGTAAGCCAAGCCCCAGACCCGTGCAACCTTCTACCAAAAGAAAGCCAGAGAGCCAATGGAGAAACAAAAGTACATGGGTTGTGTAATTGGACCCGTGTAATCTGCAGGAACCCGTAAAAGTCTCTGCCGGGCACAAGGTTGAAGAGCTTTCTAAGAATAAAGGTACACGACCCATGTAACTAGGCCCATATAGCCAGCGCAGACCTGTGTAAGTCTCTGTACCAATGCAAGACTCCGCAATTTCACTCCAGTAAGTTACACAGCCCTGGGCCGTGTAGTGACACACGGGCCGTGTACCATGCGACAACCAGTTTTCAAAGCCAAATTCTCGCTCTTGTTTACACATTCAAATCAGAGTGCTAAGGCTTTTGGGACTAAAAATGACCTAACCCTAAAACAGCTATTATAAATAGAACGAGAAAACAACAGAAGAGGGGGGGCCTTTTGATCGATCTTTTGATAGCACTTTTGAGAAGTTTTAAAGAGACTCGCATTCTGCACTCTCTCCAGCTGTCTTGAAGAGAGGAATATCAGTATCAAAAGGAGTTTTTCAGCTGAAGCTCCACAAGATCAAAGCTGCAAACTCTCTTCGGTTCCTTCATTCCATCTCATTAAACAGATTTTTATTGTTTTATTTCTTCCATATGATTTTCTTTTTACTGTCTTTACCCTTTTATCATGATGTTTCCTGAACTCACCATGAGTGAGTAGTTTTCTTATTCTGGCATTGGGGGAGTAATGCTTGCAATCATTATTATGGATGAACACTAAGTTTCATTTATTGGATTTGAGATTTGTTTCTTGATTTAATTTCTTGTGATCATAATGCACGCTAAGTGCTAGTACCTACTTAGTATTGATTGTAGATATTAATTGAAGGGCTGAAAGGTGAAGATTAATATTAGAAAATCAAGATCTTGAACCTAGGAATTCTGACCTAGACATAGGCTGATACCTTTGTGAAATTTCAAAATTGGTCAAAGACTTTAAAGGATTTTAATTAATTTGATCGCTACGAAAGTCGGGTTTAAGTTAATTAGAATACAGCCTAGGTGCCTTGAGAGAGGACTTAGGATAACTTAGGATTGATTTCCATGAAAGTAAATGATCCTCAATCCCATAAATAAACAAGGTAACATCCCTAGTAAGATTCAAGTGTGAAATCTTAATTCTGGAATTGTTTCAAATAAATTATTTCATTTTAAGTTTACCATTCTAGTGTTTAAGGTTAACAAACTTCATTCCCTATGTATTCAATAGCTTAGATAGTCAAAATTACTGTGTAGATTGGTACTTACTAATCAAATTCCTTATGGGAATGATACTTTACTCATCATTTTATTACTTGTTAGCGATCCGTACACTTGCGGGGTTGTAAAACCAGCAAAACAAGTTTTTGGCATTATTGCCGTGGAGTTTGGCTTTAGTAATATCAAGCGATAGGCAATTTAGCTGATTTAGGCAATTATATTTATTATCTAATTTTATTTTACTGGTTTTATCTCTCTTCTTTTCTCTCAGGTGCCAACCTAGTATATGACTAGAGCAAGGCCAGAAGAAGAAATTTTGGACTGTGATCCAGAGATAGACAGAACTCTGAGAGCCATCAGGAGGGAAAGGAAACATCAAGAGCACCATAAAAAAGATCTTGAAATTCCAAACATAGCCAATAATAATGATAGACCAAGACTCTTAAGAGACTACGGAGCTCCATCTATCCAAGGATTTTAGCCCAGTGTTACTAGACCCACAGTGGAAGCCAATGTCACACCCTACCCCTCCGTAAGGCATAACATGATCCTGTAGTATACCTAATGAATTACCAAACTTCGTCTACTGATAACCCATTAAATACACTACAAGGGATTTTAAACCTTTTCTTACTTCTTTTTACAGTGGTGAGCACTATTGACAGGTGTTAAAAATTTTCTTTTACTGAAGTGAAACCAATTAACACATTTGAAGTATTAATAATTTCTGTAAAAATTTTGGCAGAGTGCCATCTGTATTTTAAATAAAATAGTTCTTCAAAAACCTATAAAAAGCACTTCCAATATATTTCTACAATCCCAAACTCCAATAAATTTGTTCAACACAATAAATTTCTCAATATTATCAACTCAGTTTAATTATCAATTTTCCAGTGTTTCCAAAAGCTAAGACAAGATAAATATATCACAATATTTTTACAAGCTAAAATAATTTACAATTTTAGTTTACAACTGCTCAAGACCAAGTACAATATATACATACAGTGCACATACATTACAACAAAAACTACAAAATATGGTCTACTCAATATACCTGGCGAAATCTCAAACTGTAGCATAAGCAGCCTACTATGCTGCTCTGTCCGTCTGTCTACCTGCGATAGCAATGAATAAGCTATCGCTGAGCCAATGTCTGAGTGGTGCACAACATTAGGAAAATACAATTTAAAACCATAAACCATAAATCATATAAATAGTGGATACTTAAAATCATAGTTAAATTCAAAAGACAGAGAATGTCATAAAGAATTTAAACTCTATTTCACAATATCACAATAAATATCAATAAATCACACACAGAGCTTAATCATGATTCCATAGTCCAATTCGTCCCAAAAGTCGATGGCTAGTGAGGAATAACATAGCTAGCTAGCAATAATATGAGTACTCATCATATTCGTCCTCAACAGGCACATACCTCAACACTTCAGCAAGAGAGGGAATTCAAAATCAATTCGTCCCACTAGACAAGCTAGCGAGGAATTCAATCAATATACATGATAGCTGTGGTTTCAAACCATTTACAATGTTTTTTAAGCAATAAGTATCAATCAAATATCATTCAAACAAATTTTCACAATTTAAACATTAACAGACAAATTGTCATAATTCATTTCAATTGAAAATTCAAAAGAAATAACTGTTGTGCACAAACTTCTGATAAATGCCTCTTGGCCCTGACTCAGTGTTTCCTTCCCCTTCCTTGAGTCTTTGCTAACTGAAACACACAATTTGAAGTGTTTCAGTACTCATTTAAACTGTCTCTAATAATAAGGTTCAATAATTAATTTATTTAATTTTATTATTTTCCTTAGTCAACCTAAAATGTTGACCCTCGATGCACTCTAGGTGAATTAGGTTTAATGTTACCAATATGTCACATTTTGCATTTCAATATGCTACCAATATAGTGCAATTTACCATTTTTACAAGTTAGCATTCATTGCCAAATTATTTCAAGCATCATTGTATGTAAATGTCAAGTTCTCAATTTTTGTGTGCTAGATTGGTCTAGCTTAAAGTCCTATTTCTCTTGGCTTTTAGCTTTTGGTCAAAGAAGAAAAATTGTAGCTCTATGTCTTATTGCACTCGGGGCAAAATTTCAGGTCATTCTGAATTGTATAGACCAAGATATAGCCAATTTACTAAAGCTGGACAGATTGTACTAAAATGGCAACTTTAGGTCATTTTTAGGTCATTTCTGGTTCTGGTAGTTTTTATACACGAAATTGTGCAAGCTATTTGACTTGCTTATGGTCATTTCTGGGTTTTGGTGTCTTCATAAGAGTTGTAGCTCTAGGTCTAACATATTCATGGTGAAAATTTCAGGTTATTTGGACCTGTTTTGAGTGAGTTATGGCCAAAACACTAAGTGCTGCCCAAATGGTCAATTTTCAGGCTTTCAAGTCACTAATCCGGATTTGGTCATTTTTCAAGTCACTTTTTGCACAAAATTTAGGTAGGCTTTCTTCATGAAAATTGGCACATTTTGTGCCTAGTTTCACCTCCAATTGGCCTCATACCAATTGGAGTCACACACTTAGGGTTATAGGCCCATTTGCATACTACCCTCTACATGTCTTTCAAACACCAAACCAACACACATTCACCAACTATGTCCTTACTTCTCCATAGCATTCTGCATTTGGCACTAACCAAAACCATTCAATTCTCTACATTATAGGTCAACTTGGACAAAATATAACCACTTCAAAATACACCAAATGTAGTCACAATTTACAAAGTTCAAACCCAACAATATATATACATAAATACTTCTAATTATCACACATACTCCCATTATCAATTTACATACCTTATCACTACTATCCACACACATATATTGTAACACTCTCCCTGTAGTAACTCCGTACATTCTACTGTTCTGGTGACCAGTGTCGATCCATATAATTAGAACATCCGAAAAAATATTTAAACTAAAGTGAGGAACCATAATTAACTCAAATATTAATAAGAAAAATTTAGGAAAAATTTTAGAAATAAAATACAACCAAGTTAAATGAGCTGGTGCCCTAGCGATGGGTAACCTAGTGGGAAGTTGCAGTTCTCGCAACTAGGAGCCCTAGACCTGAGGGAAAATTCATAAAATAATTTTTGAGACTCTGGAGAAGGGTGTAATGGCTCGGCCCACTAGTGATATTGTCCGCTCAGGGCCGAAGCGCTCACGGTTTTAAAACGCGTCGCTAGAGGTTACGAACTGCCAACTTATAAACCTAGCATCTCTCCCGTGTTTTGCCGATGTGGGATTTTCCTAGGGTGTTACAAAGGGTCATTGAGGTTTCTATGGCATTAGAATGCCAAGGAAATGCTTAGAAAAATTTTTCAATCGGTACAGACAATTTTGGTTTGTTAAGCCAAACGGAGGGCATTTTGGTAATTTTGCCTTCACATGTGATTTTTGGCTGACTTGTCCAGTTAAGTAAATAATTATTATAATACAAAATATGAATAAATATTGCTAAAAATTAAATTGAAAATAAGTAGAGAAGAGAAGAAAAGAAAATGAAAAAAAATGCCAATTATGACATCATATGATGTCATTAAACACTTACCCACCAATCATATTTAATCAACAATTAAATTAACTAATAAAAAGTGGATAAGAATACAGCAAAAACTTAAAAACTCAGCAGCTATCACCTTCACAAAAAATTCAACCGTCTCCCTCAAACTCAATACCCATTCCACCATTGAAAGCTTACCAAAGATTCATAACTCACCAAATCTCACCCCAAAACCCTAAACACCCTTCACAAAATTTAACCCCCACATCAAGAGCAAGGTTTTGATTATCATAAAGTGAAGAAATTCCAAGGTTTATACAAGCCAATAAATAGATCAAAGAGGTTAATGCATGTTAATTACTTAATCTTGTTTATTTCTTAAAAATTTAGTTTGAATATGAACAAATAAATAAGAAATTGAGCTAAATCATGTGTGAAATTGAGAATGGAATTTTGGCCAGCTTTATGGGAGTGGTAGTTGATGGTTTTGATGGATTTAAAATGGCTTAGAAATGGTGTTGATGTGTAGACATAAATTTGAAATGGATTAGTATGCCTAATTGACATGTGTTGTGTGAACCTTGAATTTGAGCTAGGGTTTGGACACAAAAACTTAGATCTTGTTCATGTGTTGGTGAATGAAAGTTTAAATGGTCAATTAGTGACCATTTGGCTGTGTATGATGAAGAATTGAAGTGAGTTGTAGCTTGGGATTTGAGTTTGGCTAAGCTGCCTTGTGTGACCTGCAGGTCTGGATGTAAGTCCAGCCAGTTTGGGCAGCTATAACTTGGGTTGTGTAGGTTCAATTGGTGCAAGGCTAATTCAACATGAAACTAGACACATAATGGCACAACTTTGGTATAGAAACCATGCCCAGAAAACCAAACCAAATTGGCCTAAAAATTGCCCTAATCCGGGTGACCTGCATTCTGCCTGGGCAAAATGACCAAATGAATAGTATTTATTCATTTGGTCATAACTCAGTGTAGAAAGGTCCAATTGACCTGAAATTTTACCAGCATAAATCTGAGACACAGACCTACAACTTTCATGAGGAACACAAATCCAAATTCTGATCATAACATAGTCAAATTGCCAACCAAACTTAGGTTACCAAATCTGGCAGAACCAATTTTGCCCAGAATTTTGGATTCTGTCTAATCCTGCCAGTTATAGTTTTTAGGCCATAACTTAAGCTACAAAACTCCAAATGGAGTGATTCAAAAAAGGAAATGTAACTAGACAAAATAAGGAACAACTTTCATGAAGACAATTTTTCTAAATTCCTACTGTAAAAATGACCAATGGAACAGTAAACACAAGGCTTGAAATCTGAAAATTTTGAACAACTAACATTAAGCTTAGAAATGGTATTGGCAACCAATACCAACAACTTTAGAATGCAAAATGTGGTATGTTGGGAGTATTAGAACTAATGTACCTATTGTCTATGCAAAAGTCAACATTTTAGTTGACTAATGAAATGAATAGTAACACCTAAACTTAATTTTCAAGAATTATAAAGTTTAAAAGTGTAACATACCCTAGTACACCTAGTAATATTGGTTTGGATAGGTTGGCATGCCAATAGGGTTCAGTTAGCAGTACTGCACATGTCATTATGCCATTCTGTGATTTCATGGCTTTTAGCCATTCTGACATTGTGTTGAGACTTGGCCTTGTGCCTAATGTTATTACAGCTTATTAGCTGTTCTGTTACACACCGGGAGACACATATGTGACCGATGGTGTGACGGCCCGAGGTACTTGATACCCAGTGCTAGTTTACCCATTTATCCAGTCTAGTCATCCAGTATAGGTTACTTGGGCAACCAAAAATGAAAGTTGATAAATTTAATGAAATAATGAATATAACAAGTACCAAATAAATAAGACTACCAATAATTATAAAAAAATTTGTCTGCATGAGACATCAATACACTCACAGCATATTTTTTTTATTAGTTCTTTTTATTTTATTATTGGCACCACTAAGCATTATTGCTTAGCGCGTCGCTTTTTGCCATGCGTAGGTTCTGGAGAGACAGATAGAGAGCCCAGCAGACCACAAACTGGGTGAGGTCACAGATCTACTTAGCGTCAGAGTCACCTCTCATCTACAGTGCATCAGTGGTAGGACCTTTAGGTCCCTTTTGAAATTATGTTTTTGCATTTTGTAATAGGTAGTTTGTGATTTGTAAATTATGAACTCATATAAATAGTAAATTTATGTAATCATATGTTGATGTACATATTTTGAAGAATTTTGTTAATTAATATAATTTGAGAATATCTTCATGAAATTTTAGTTGATTTTGAATTTGAATGAAATTATGGATTAATGTTGAGAACTTGAAATGATTGCTAATGTTGAGACCATGTTGATGGTTATTGGAGTTTGAGAATGATTGGAAATGATTATTGGAAGTGTTTTTCACAGGTTTCGAATAACTATTTTCTCCATTTTTAGTCGGTACTTTGCCGGATTTTCTATAAAATTTTCGAAACCTCAAATAAATTATAATTTCAATAAATGACTTAAATGAATTATATTTCATAAATTGTACTTCATAACTATGAAAAAAATAAATTAGGAAGAATAAAAAAATGATTGAATTAAAAAAGGGTGTTCTGGTACACTGCATGGCATATCTTGCTCGGCTACACTGTAGACGGATAAGGGGTGTCACATTTATGGTGCCATTTTTTGTACAATATTTCAACAATATTTCATGAACTTAAACACTTCAATCTTCTGTTAGTAGTATGCCCTAGAGCATATCATTTAGTATGTATCTTGTACATAATTTTATTAATAAAAGGCATTTCCACTTTTCCGTTTACATAATATATTTATGTGTAATAGAAAAGGTCCATTGATATTTTGTTAGAAATATTATTCTTAAGTTGTTAAGAATATGAGTGACAATATTTCTAGCACAAAGTATCATAAATAGGTTCACAATCGAGGATACTTCATAATAAGGACATGACTGATCCAGAAAGATTGTATTCATGTTTGTTCCCAAGTTATTTATATGAGATATAAATAAGATGGAATGGTGAGTCTCATGCCATATAACAAACATGATAGGCACTTATAAATGATAAGTAGGCCGAACCAGTGACACTTATGACAAGCACATGGAGTTTACTCTTGTCAATGTTTTGTCATAAATCATATCAGTGCATATAACCTTTAGACCTGAGATAGCACAGTTATCTTGTATATAGGTAGTTTGAGTTTGATACTGCTTTCATACTTGTACTATGTATGGGTATATGGGCATGTGTTGGCTCCTGCTAGTTATATATGGAGGTAGGTGTTGATCAAGATGGAATCTGTTCCTCTAAGTAAATAGAGATAAAATCCTATGTTCATTTAATTGTTCTTGATGTTTCAAGTTCCTGGCCAGGACAGATAGATTTATTCAGAAAAGAGTTTCTGATGAGAAAAATCTTTTAATCAAGAACTGGAATTAAAAGAGAACATAATATTCATAGCAAATGGAGTTTGACATAAACCATGACTCCAGCTTGAGTTGGGATTTTGTAACAGAGAGATTCTAGTGCATGGTAACATATGATTATAGGTTCATTTAAGGTAAATCTTATTACTAATTGGGTGGCCATGGCATGCTATGCTAGTTGTTAACCATGGTCTATGAGGTTCATAAAATGATTTAGAGAAATCATTTATGGTAAGAAAGAGTTCTGATGATATTAAGAGTTGATATCATGTCTCATTGCCAATTAGTGATGAGCCTAGTAAGTCACACACATACACAAGTTATCACCTATTTAAATATGATTTAATTAATTAATTAAAGAGTTCAATTGATTAATTAAATAGGTTTGGTTTGCAATTAAATTGCAAAGTTCCTAGCATGACTTGAAACCAAATCTAGATTATTGGATGTGTAGTATAAATTAAATTTATATTTAAAGTGTTTAAATATGAATTTAATTGATGAGAAATTAATTAATAGAGATTAATTAATTAATTTATATTTGATATAAATTAATTAGAAGAAGAAAATAATTATTTTGGGTTAAGAACTCAAAATTAAGACACAGGGGCATTTTGGTCATTTCACAGTGTGACACGTGGCACCATGAGATAGTGACACATGGGATTACACATAAGCTTGCCAAATGTTTTTTTTAATCATGTAAGATGATTAAAATCAAGATTATATATAGGTTTGACACTTGGCACAATGTGATTGGATCACTTAAACCTAGAGCTAATCAAAAGGTGACATGTGGCTAGGGTTTAATGTGTTAACCTAGCTATTTAAGTGTGGTTATGAAAAGAAAAAATAACCAGCAGCCTCTCCTCTCATTTTTCACGCCACTTTGAGCCTCTCCAGCTATTTCTCTTCATCTCTCATCAATTCAAAGAGATTAGCCATCAATCTCTTGAATTAAGAACACTAGAAATTGTTTCTAGTGTCCTGTTTACATCTCTAATCTCTTAAAAGGCAGAACTTGAATTTCTAATTAATAGAAAAAGCTTTAAAGGCTGTTCAAGGGCTGCCATAGGTGTTCTTGGTGTGGACAAGCTAGAGGGACAACATTTGGTGTCCTGAAGACGAATCTCAAAGGCGCAGACACGCTGCAGTGCATCAAGAGGTTAGTGTAATCGTTCTTGATTTAATCTAGGGTTCTAAAATTAATCTGATTAATTTTAAAATCTTAAATGGCAAATACAGATCCAAAAACATATTAAAATAGTTTTAATATGTTGTTTATTATTGAAATCAAATAGATAAAAATAAATCTTGCATTGTGCATGTGACCCTAGGCGAAATTTTTTTGAATTCAATGGTATAATCTTGTGTTTTTCACGCTTCCGTTCTTACAATTGGTATCAGAGCCACTATATTTGCCATTTAGATTGTTTATTATATGATTTAATTGTGTGATTTGATCATGAGATGATTGATTCATTGCTGGTTGGATCAAGAGGTGTGGCGGCACACATGGTGAAGCCACCATTGGTGGCGGCAACAATGGTTCCATGGGTGGTTCAAGGTTTGGCTTTTAATTCTGCAATTGTTGTATGATCTAAGGCCTATTCTTTGACTAATTAAAGTGTTTAATTAGTAGTTTTAATCACACAATTAAATTATGATTCAAATCAGAATTTTAAAAATTGTTTGAATGTGATTCAAATCTGAATTTTAAAAGTTGTTTGAATGTGATTCAAATCTGAATTTTTAAAGTTGTTTGAATCATATTTAAATCTGATTTTTTAAAATTGATTCAATAAAATTCAGATCTGATTTTTTAAAAAATATTTAAATGTGATTCAAATCTAATTTTTTAAAAAATGTTTGAATGCGATTCAAATCTGAATTTTTGAAGTTGTTTGAATGTGATTCAAATCTGAATTTTTAAATTTGTTTGAATGAGATTCAAATCTGAATTTTTAAATTTATTTGAATCATATTCAAATCTGGATTTTTAAGTTGAATATGAGATATTCAATTTAATTTAAGTATGTATGTTTTATTTAATTGTTAAATAGTGATATGCATGATGGATCATCATGGACTATAAAAGACCAATGTGATTGGATTTATTTCTTTTATGTTTCTTTGGGATTGTAAATTAATTAATTTATTTTAATTTATTTTAGGCATGTATTATTAAGTTTGTAATATTTTTGAGTTGTAATTTCATTTATTTAAGTTCTTGTAAATTCGCCTTGGTATGCCAAGGATTACTATGTAATATTGGATTGCAAGAAGTTTAAGGAGGTCAAGAGCATTGGTGGGACCAGTGGGAGGAATTCAATATCAAGTGTTGATTATATACTCCTTCAGCAACTCTTGTAAAATGAATGAATGAAATGCACCTAGGAATGCCCTGATTCAATTCTTGGTGGCTCAGAATTGAATCCCTTAGAAAGTCCATGATCATACCATATTTACTGCTTCTCCATGAATGCATGAGATGTATGGGAATGTATGCAATTATATGATATATGCATGCTAAATGGATAATGTGCAAAGTGAGACCTTAATAGTAATAAGGATGGCTATAAAATCTTCCAAACAAATGATTAAGTTGGAAATGCTATAATTAAAGTAATTATAACATAAGCCCTCCATTGGGGCAATTATTTTAAGAAATTTTAAATAGTTGCATGAGATGCAATTAATTTAAGAGATTTTCTTAAGAATAATTGTTAAGCATGAGATGTTGTAAATATGTAAATGGTTTGGTGGCCAATATTGGATGTACTTGAGGACATTAAAATTATTTGCATAATTACTGACTCAATGGGATCAACTTAACTAATGCAAGATAAGTCAATAATGGATGTACCTGAGATTTTGAGCATTAGGGGCTAGGTAAAGGATTGAACCTCACATGAGATGTGATGGGAAAGGAGTTGCTCACTTATAGTTTATTGTAATTCCAATAATGGATGTACCTGAGGATGATCAATAGAATTATAAGAATTCAATCACCCACTAGAAATCCATCCAACTAGGATTTCCGTTTTCTACTTTGGAAGTGTAGGATTCGCTAAGTTAGTGGGAGGACCAATTTGATTAAAAGACCATAATCATTTTGGTTAATTACATGATACATTTACTAATTAATCTGGTTATTTTCTGCAGTTAATTTTCTGATAAAAATGAGCACAAAACAACCACCACCATCCAATATCCTTGCAAGCATACTTGATCACAACAGGTTGACAGGACCTAATCATGCGATTGGCTAAGAAATTTGAAACTTGTCTGAACCTTGAACATATAGGATATGTTCTAGATTCAAATGTTCTCGGTCCCTTACCTCAAGAGGCCACACAAGAGGAACATGAAACTTTGGACAAGTGGAAGGAGCATGATATGAGAGCTAAGTGTTACATGCTTGCTTCCATGAGTAATGAGTTACAGAAGCAACATGAGAACATGCAGAGTGCGAGTGATATCCTCCTTCACCTACAAGAGTTATATGGTGAGCACAGCAGGAATGCTAGGTATGAGATATCTAGACAGCTATTCCGTATGAGGATGTCTGAGGGACAGAATGTTGGGGATCATGTCCACAAGATGATTCGGCTGATTGAGCAGTTGGAACATCTTGACTTCAACATGGATTTCCAACTACAAACGGATTTGATCCTTCAGTGCCTTCCTGAGTCTTTTGGGAATTTTGTGACAAATTTCCATATGACTAAACAGGAATGCACCTTAGCTGGTTTACTCAACATGCTGGTTATTGCCCAAAAGAATATGCTAGGCAATAAAGGAAAAGAGGTAGCTTTGGTTGCATCTTCTTCTGCTGGAAAGTCCAACAAGAAGAAGGGCAATAAGAAAAAGAAACCTCAGATTTCTAGTCCTTCCAAGAAAATAGCTAAACAGAAAAGGAAGACTAAAGCTGATGGAGGCAAAGGAAAGTGTTTCCACTGCCAAAAGGATGGGCACTGAAAAAGGAACTGCCCAGAGTATCTTGCTTCTCTGAAGGACAAGAAGGATACACCTTCGGAAGGTATGTCCATATCTTGTTATTTAGATTATGATGATACTCATAGTTCATCTACGACTTGGGTTTTAGATCTGGTGCGCTTCTCACGCTTCTAATGATATGCAGGAACTAGCAAATAGTAGCGACTACGTTCTCAAGATATTAGAGTCGGATTGGCAATGGCTCAACTGTTGAAGCTTTAGCCATAGGATCTAAATCTTTTACATGTTTGGACATGTTTTATGTTTGGATAATATTTTATATGTACTGATGCTTTTAAGAACATCATTTCTATATCTAGTTTGACTAGAAATGGCTATGAATTTCATTCACAGATGATGTTTGCAATATTTATTTTGGAAATAAATATGTTCGCTCGAGTTATATGAATGATGGTCTTTATTATTTGGATAATAATGACAAACACAAATTGAATGCAAGTGATCTAAAAGAATACAATGCCATGGTGAAAACCAACTCAAGTTCAAAATATATTTGGCACTTAAGGTTATGTCATGTTGCGTAAGATAGGATTGCAAAATTGGAGAAAATGGGGATTCTATCCTCATTGGGCTCGAGCCTACTCCAACTTGTGAATCTTGCCTTCAAGGCAAAATGACTAGATCACCCTTTGTTGGACAAGGGCTAAGAGTCAAAAATATTTTTGGAATTAATACATAGTGATGTATGTGGTCCGTTTAAAGAAATGGCTAGAGGGGCTTTCATTATTTTATTACCTTTCTCGATGATAAATCAAGGTTTGGGTATTTATATTTGATGAAATACAAACATGAATCCTTTGAAAAGTTTAAGGAATTTAAATCAAGTAGAAAATCAAACAGAAAAAGTATTAAAGCTCTTTGATCGATCGTGGAGGTGAATATTTGAGTCTTCGAATTTGATGAATACTTGAGAGAGCATGGCATTGTTTCACCGTGACTCTCCAGAACGCCACAACCGAATGGTGTATCCGAAGGAGAAATCGTACCCTATTGGATATGGTACGTAGTATGATGAGCTATACTAATATGCCAATCTTCTTTTGGGGATTTGCACTAGAATCACTTTGTATATTCGACTAGGATTCCATCAAAATCGCTTTCCACACCTAATGAGATATGGCATGGAAGAAAACCAAGTCTAAAGCATGTTAAGATTTGGGGTTGTCCAAATTATATCAAAAGTGAACACCGAGAAATTGGAGACGGATCGTAAAAAGGTCGATTTGTTGGATATCCAAAAGATAGTTTTGGATATTATTTTTATTTGCCTACTTCACAAAAGGTTGTGATAAGTAGAGATGCCACATTTCTTGAACAACGGTTTGTTCAAGAAGGAGGCAAAGGAAGGCAAATAGAGTTAGAATTGGAGAATTCGACCAACCAATGCATCAGATGGATATAAATCCATCTAGTCAACCTATACCCATTAATGAAACATCTACAGCTGTTCCTCGTAGAACAACCAGGGTATCCCACCCACCAGTGAGATATGGTTTTCTTCATGAAGAAGAACAAGAGTTGTCTACTCATGAAGAAGTAGATCATGGAGATGATCCACTTACCTATGAAGAAGCTATATCAGATATAGACTCTTCAAAATGGATTGATGCTATGAAATCTGAGATTGATTCCATGTATAAGAATCAAGTTTGGGATCTTGTTGACCCACCTGAAGGTATTGTACCTATAGGGAACAAATGGGTTTTCAAGAAGAAAATTGGTTCTGATATAAAGGTAGAGACCTATAAGGCAAGGCTAGTAGCGAAAGGGTTTCGCCAAAGGCAAGGAATAGACTATGAGGAGACTTTCTCGCCTATTGCCATGCTTAAATCAATTAGGATTTTATTAGCAATAGCTGCATACTATGATTATGAGATTTGGCAGATGGATGTCAAAACAGCTTTTCTCAATGGATACATTGAAGAAAACATTTTCATGGAACAACCTAGGGGATTTGAATCCCAAGATGGTTCCAAGGTATGCAAGCTAAAGCGATCCATTTATGGGTTGAAACAAGCTTCGAGGAGTTGGAACATCCGTTTTGATGAAGCCATTAAATCCTTTGGTTTTATCAAAAATGAGGATGAGCCATGTGTATATAAGAAGGTTAGTGACAGAGCTATCACTTTCCTTGTCTTATATGTGGATGACATACTGTTGATAGGTAATGACACAGGTATGTTGACAACTATAAAGGTATGGTTGTCAAATACATTCTCCATGAAAGACTTAGGGGAGGCAACCTATATTCTTGGGATTCGCATCTATAGAGATAGAGCGAAAAGAATAATAGGTTTATCCCAAAGTCTATACTTGGAAAAGGTGTTAAAGAGGTTTAACATGCTTGATTCCAAGAGAGGATTGTTACGAGTAAGACATGGTATCCATCTTTCTAAAGAGATGTCTCCAAAGACACCCGAAGAAAGATATAAGATGGCCAGGATTCCATATGCTTCGGCTATTGGAAGTTTAATGTATGCAATGTTGTGTACTAGGCCAGATATCGCATATCTCGTTAGTTTGACTAGCGTATCAATCCAATCCGTGTTTAGAACATCGATAGCAATCAAGAATATCCTTAAGTACTTGAGAAGAACTAAGGATTTATTCTTGATTTATGGAGGTGGAGACTTGCAATTAGATGGTTATACTGATTCTGACTTCCAATCAGATATCGATGATAGAAAGTCTACCTCTGGATATGTGTTCATTTGTAATGGAGTTGCAGTCAGTTGGAAGAGTTCCAAACAGAGCACGACTACAGATTCCACTATCGAGGTCGAGTATATTCTCGCATCATATCTCGCAAAAGAAGCTGTTTGGATAAAGAAGTTCGTGACAGAACTTACAGTAGTTCCTTCCATTGAGTCAGCGGTTCCACTACAATGTGATAATAATGGAGCAGTCATACAGGCTAAGGAACCAAGGTCTCACCAGAAATCCAAACACATAGAAAGGCGCTACCACATTATCAGAGAAATAGTTGGGCGAGGCGATGTAGCCATGCAGAAAATAGCATCAGCTGAAAATCCAGCTGATCCATTCACTAGGCCTATGTCACAGACTCAGTTAGACCGACATCTTGAGAAGATAGGTCTAAGATATTGTAATGAATGGCTCTAGTGCTAGTGGGAGATTGTTAGTAGTATGCCCTAGAGCATATCATTTAGTATGTATCTTGTACATAATTTTAATAATAAAAGGCATTTCCACTTTTCCGTTTACATAATATATTTATGTGTAATAGAAAAGGATCATTGATATTTTGTTAGAAATATTATTCTTAAGTTGTTAAGAATATGAGTGACAATATTTCTAGCACAAAGTATCATAAATAGGTTTACAATCGAGGATACTTCATAATAAGGACATGATTTATCCAAAAAGATTGTATTCATGTTTGTTCCCAAGTTATTTATATGAGATATAAATAAGATGGAATGGTGAGTCTCATGCCATATAACAAACATGATAGGCACTTATAAATGATAAGTAGGCCGAACCAGTGACACTTATGACAAGCACATGGAGTTTACTCTTGTCAATGTTTTGTCATAAATCATATCAGTGCATATAATCTTTAGACCTGAGATATCACAGTTATCTTGTATATAGGTAGTTTGAGTTTGATACTGCTTTCATACTTGTACTGTGTATGGGTATATGGGCATGTGTTGGCTCCTACTAGTTATATATGGAGGTAGGTGTTGATCAAGATAGAATCTGTTCCTCTAAGTAAATAGAGATAAAATCCTATGTTCATTTAATTGTTCTTGATGTTTCAAGTTCTGGCAGACAGATAGATTTATTCAGAAAAGAGTTTCTGATGAGAAAATCTTTTTAATCAAGAACTAGAATTAAAAGAGAACATAATATTCATAGCAAATGGAGTTTGACATAAACCATGACTCCAGCTTGAGTTGGGATTTTGTAACAGAGAGATTCTAGTGCATGGTAACATATGATTATAGGTTCATTTAAGGTAAATCTTATTACTAATTGGGTGGCCATGGCATGCTATGCTAGGTGTTAACCATGGTCTATGAGGTTCATAAAATGATTTAGAGAAATCATTTATGGTAAGAAAGAGTTCTGATGATATTAAGAGTTGATATCATGTCTCATTGCCAATTAGTGATGAGCCTAGTAAGTCACACACATACACAAGTTATCACCTATTTAAATATGATTTAATTAATTAATTAAAGAGTTTAATTGATTAATTAAATAGGTTTGGTTTGCAATTAAATTGCAAAGTCCCTAGCATGACTTGAAACCAAATCTAGATTATTGGATGTGTAGTATAAATTAAATTTATATTTAAAGTGTTTAAATATGAATTTAATTGATGAGAAATTAATTAATAGAGATTAATTAATTAATTTATATTTGATATAAATTAATTAGAAGAAGAAAATAATTATTTTGGATTAAGAACTCAAAATTAAGACACAGGGGCATTTTGGTCATTTCACAGTGTGACACGTGGCACCATGAGATGGTGACACATGGGATTACACATAAGCTTGCCAAATATTTTTTTTTAATCATGTAAGATGAGTAAAATCAAGATTATATATAGGTTTGACACTTGGCACAATGTGATTGGGTCACTTAAACCTAGAGCTAATCAAAAGGTGACATGTGGCTAGGGTTTAATGTGTTAACCTAGCTATTTAAGTGTGGTTATGAAAAGGAAAAAAATAACCAGCAGCCTCTCCTCTCATTTTTCATGCCACTTTGAGCCTCTCCAGCTATTTCTCTTCATCTCTCATCAATTCAAAGAGATTAGCCATCAATCTCTTGAATTAAGAACACTAGAAATTGTTTCTAGTGTCCTGTTTACATCTCTAATCTCTTAAAAGGCAGAACTTGAATTTCTAATTAATAGAAAAAAGCTTTAGAGGCTGTTCAAGGGCTGCCATAGGTGTTCTTGGTGTGGACAAGCTAGAGGGACAACATTTGGTGTCCTGAAGACGAATCTCAAAGGCGCAGACACACTGCAGTGCATCAAGAGGTTAGTGTAATCGTTCTTGATTTAATCTAGGGTTCTAAAATTAATCTGATTAATTTTAAAATCTTAAATGGCAAATACAGATCCAAAAACATATTAAAAGAGTTTTAATATGTTGTTTATCATTGAAATCAAATAGATAAAAATAAATCTTGCATGGTGCATGTGACCCTAGGTGAAATTTTTTTGAATTCAATGGTATAATCTTGTGTTTTTCACGCTTCCGTTCCTACATCTTCATCATGAGGTTGCCAAAAATTTACACATACACATCAACTTCCATTTTCACTTCTCAAGCTTACCATTCAAACTTTACACATGGAATTCGACTTCAATACAATTAAACATTTAAATCAGCATCCCAAACTACCATTTACATGCAAAAATAAGTTGTACATGGTGAAGTTCCATGGCTGCCGAAATGCTCCATCACCAACAATTCATCAAACCTCAAAAATTCTTCTATAAATCAAATAACCACAACCTTAGTTACACTTTTAATGAAACAAGAATTGAAAATAACTACTTACCTCTTTTCAACTTCTTCAAAACTCCACCAAAACTTATCTTTCTTGCTCCCTTATTGCTGCCCAAGGTGTGTAGGCAAAGATTAATGAAGGAACTTAAGGTTTTTTATTCCAAAGTTTGCAAATTCCCACATTTACCTCATTTCTTTGACTATTTAATTTATGTACCACCATTTTAATTTTTATGATATTTTCAAGGTCTAATATCATTTATTTTTAATGGACATTTAGGTCAAAAGGCAACTCAGGGTGTCAAATGACCACAATGCCCCTATTCGGGTTGCATTCCCGATTTTTTGGTAACACCGAGTTTTATCGTTTTCTTGATTTCTCGTTTTTCTTTGTACTAATTAATTAATTTTGCTTTGATATTTCTAATGACATTTATACTTCAATAAGTCTTTAATTATGTCTCGAAACTAAATTCCGAGGGTTCCCTGCAGTCTTGGGGTCGGCTATTGCCTGCGCCGTAACTTCCCTGTGCAGTCACCCATCGCTACAGTGCTGGCTCGTTTAACTTAGTTTCATTTCATTGCTATTATTTTTCCTTTGTTTTTCTTGTATTTTCCTTTCTTGTATTTCATTATTTTATGTCTCCTCACTAACTTTTAAATGTAGTTCTAGGCATCCTAGCTATCCGGACCGACACTGGTCACCGAAATAGTAGAACGCACTACCGAATATAGGGGTGTAACAGACAATAACTTTGAATTAAAACCAAAATGACTACATATGATTCAACAAACCCAGTTCGGGGGTTCACCAACAGAAGATCCACACTATCACCTCCTGTGCTTTCTTGCCCTATGTGATACATTTAGGATGAATGGAGTTTCTGATCAAGCCATAAGACACAAAACATTCCCATTCTCCCTTCGAGACAAGGCAAGGAAGTGGTTACTTTCTCAACCAGCTGGAACATTCACCACTTGGGGAAACTTCTCACAAGTTTTTCTAGCAAGGTATTTTCCACCTGCAAAGACTGCAAGACTGAGGCTTGAGCTCAACACCTTCTGACAAAAGAAAGTTGAATCACTCTATAACACATGGGAAAGATATAAAGACCTGCAGAGGAAATGTCCACACCATGGCATAGAGAATTGGCTACTAGTGCAAAATTTCTATAATGGGTTACTACCCTCTACAAGGAGCACAGTTGATTCAGCTACAGAAGATGATCTAATGGAGAAAACAGTGACACAAGCTCTTAAACTTCTAGAGACGGTTGCATACCATAATTATGAGTGGTCAAACGAAAGAGGAAATGCAAGGAGAGCAGTAGGGGTCTTGGAAGTGGACGCCCTAAGCATGATAAATGTCACACCTTACCCCTCCATAAGGCATAACATGATCTCGTAGTATACCTAATGAATTACCAAACTTCGTCTACTGATAACCCATTAGATACACTACAAGGGATTTTAAACATTTTCTTATTTCTTTTTACAGTGGTGAACACTTTTGACAGGTGTTAAATTTTTTTATTTTTTTTTACTGAAGTAAAACCAAGTAAAAAATCTGGAGTATCAATAATTTCTGTAAAAATTTTGGCAGAGTGTCAACTATATTTTGAACAAAACAGTTCTTCAAAAACCTATAAAAAAAACACTTCCAATATATTTGTTCAATCCCAAACTCCAATAATAGTTCAACACAAATAAATTTCTCAATATTTGTCAAACTCAATTCAACATCAATTTTCAGTATTTCCAAAGATAGACTACAAAATGACAGAGTAGTTCAAAAGCTGAGATAAGAACTAAATATATTACAACTTTAGTTTACAACTACTCAAAACCAAGTACAATATATACATACAGTGCACATACATTACAACAAAATTTACAAAAAGGTGGTATACTCAATATACCGGCAGAATCCCAAAATATAGCACAAGCAGCCTACTCTGCTACTCTATCTGTCTGTCTACCTGCGACAGCAATGAAAAAGCTATCGCTGAGTCAATGTCTCAGTGGTGTACAACATTAAGAAAATGCAATTTAAAATCATAAACCATAAATCATATAAACTATGGATAATTAAAATCATAGTTAAATTCAAAAAACATAGAATTTCATAAAGAATTAAACTCTATTTCACAATGTCTCAATGAATATCAATAAATCACACACACAGCTTAATCATGATTTCAAAGTCCAATTCGTCCCAAAAGCCAATGGCTAATGAAGAATAACATAGCTAGCTAGCTAGCAAATAAATGAGTACTCATCCTATTCGTCCTCAACTGGCACACACCTCAACACTTCAGCCAGAGAGAGAATTCAAAGCCAATTCATCCCACTAGACAAGCTAGCGAGGAATTCAATCAAATATACATGATAGCTGTGGTTTCAAACCATTTACAATATTTTTCAAGCAATAAGTATCCATCAAATTCCATTCAAATAATTTTTCCACAATTTAAGCAATAACATACAAATTGTCATAATTTATTTCAATTAAAAATTCAAAAGAAATAACTGTTGTGTACAAACCTCTGATGAGTAGCCTCTTGGCCTTGACTCAGTGGTTCTTTCCCCTTCTTTGAGTCTTTGCTAATTGAAACACACAATTTAAAGTGTTTCAGTACTCAGTTAAATTGTCTCTAATAATAAGGTTCAATAATTAAACTTATTTAATACTATTGCTTTCATTAGTCAACCTATAATGTTGACCTTTGATGTACTCTAGGGGAATAAATTTTAATGTTACCAATATGTCATATTTTATAGTCCTTTGGTGTTGGTACATGTTACCAAATTCATTTTCAAGTGTATTGCATTTTATTGGAATTTATCGAATTTTGGTATGCTGTTTTGACCTAGCCGGATGACCTAATTCCCTTGGTTTTCGGGTTCTGGTCCGAATTACAAACTTTTAGGTCTATGCCTTAGTGAACTTTTGCCACAAATTTTAGGTCATTTGGAGTTTACTAGTCCAAGTTATGGTCATTTTACCAATGCTGGACAGGTTGCACTAAAATGGCAAACTTAGGTCATTTTTAGGTCATTTCCGATTCTGGCAGTTTTTATACCCAAACTTGTGCAAGCATTTTGACTTACTTATGGTCTTTTTTGGGTTTTGTGATCTCTACAAAAGATGTATCCCTATATCTAAGCTTTCCAACCATATAAATTTCAGGTCATTTGGACCTGTTTTGAGTGAGTTATGGCTAAAATACTAACTGCTGTTCAAATAGTCAATTTTCAGGTTTGCAAAGTCACTAATCTGGATTTGGTCAATTTTCATGTCACTTTCTGGAGAGAATTTAGGTAGGCTTTTTTCATGAAAGTTGGCACATTTTGTGCCTAGTTTCACCTCCAATTGGTCTCATACCAATTGGAGTTACACAATTCCATTTATAGCCTAAAACACATACTGCCCTTAACACATTTTTAAAGCACCAAACCAATCACACATTCAACTAGATATAACTTCATGCCCAAACCAAATTCTGCATTTGTATCATATCACAACCATTCATTAGTTTACATTATAGTAACTTTGGGTAGAATATAACCAATCGGAAATGCACCATTTACACTTCAATTTCACAATATCCAATTCTAAACAATATATCCACATAATACTCATAACCAATACATATAACTTCTATCATCAAATTACATATATATTCACTACTATATCATATACATATGCTGCCACTTTTAGTACCATAATTTAACAAACTTTTCATGAATTTAAACACTTCCAATCTTCATCATGAGGCTGCCCAAGTAACACACATACATCAAGCTTCCATTTTAACTTTTCAAACTTACAATTCAAACCATATACATGGTAAATCACTCCTATACATATAAGCACTTATATCAACACCTCAATCACCATTTACATGAAGAAATAATTCAATAACATTGATATTCCATGGCTGCAGAAAATAGTACCTTCCAATAACTTATTAAAACCTCAAAGTTTCTTCATAAATCAACTCACCACAACACCCACACAAACTTTAACAAAGAAAGGATGAAGAAATGTTTACTTACCTCTTGTGAGCTTGGCTAAACTTCACCTATTCCTCTTAAAATTACTATCAAATTCTTGCTTGCAAGGTGGGCATAAAATTTAATGAAGACAAGTTGTGGAAAGCATGGCTTGATCATGGAGATTTGAGCTTGGAAAGTGGGCGGCCATGGATGAGAGCTTGGGAGAGTGATTCGGCTGGTCTTAGGTGAGAGGTTGAAGATGAAGTTTCTGTCCACAATTGTTGTATTTTAATGTCCATTAACTTCACTTAGTGGAGCGCTAAGTTTGGTTAAAGTATTAAATTAATCCAAGTTTCATAATTTACATTTTTATGCACCAAACTTCTATCATTTATATTATGTACCACAATTTAATTTTTTTATGGCATTTTCAAAGTTTACTATAATTTATTTTTAATGGAAATTTAGGTCAAAATGCAAGTCGGGGTGTTGATTGACCAAAATACCCCTATTCGGTTTGTATTCTCAATTTTTGGGTAACACCGATTTTTATCAATTTCTCGATTTCTCATTTTTTTTTGTACTAATTAATTAATTTTTCTTTGACATTTTCTAAGTCAATTATACCTCAATAAATTTTTATTTAAGTCTTAAAAATATTTTCTAGGGTTCCCCGTGGTCCAGGGCTAGTCAACGGTCCACGCCACAACTTCCCAGTGCGGTCACCCATTGCTACTATTTTTGGCTCGTTTAACTTAGTTACATTTCATTGCTATTATTTTTTCCTTGTTTTTTCTTGTATTTTCCTCCATTTTATTTCATTATTTCATATCTCCTCACTAATATTTAAGTATAATTCCAGGCATTGTAGCTGTCCGGATAAACACTAGTCATCGGAACAGTATAACGCATTACCGAATATAGGGGTGTTACAACTCCCCCCCCCCCCCCTTAAAATAAATTTTGTCTCGAAAATTTACCTGGCATCAGTTTCTGAACAGTTGTGGGTGTTGTCTCCTCATGTCCGCTTCACGTTCCCAAATAGCTTCCTGGCCTGAATGATGGTTCCACAGCACTTTAACCAGGGGTATCTGTTTGTTCCTTAGCTACTTCACCTCATATGCCAGAATCTCTATGGGTTCTTCCTAATATGAGAGGTCTAGATTTACCTCAATCTCTTCAACTGATAGAATATGAGATGGGTCAGATTTGTACCTCCTTAGCATGGACACATGGAAGACACTATGTATCCTTTCTAGTTCTGGAGGTAATGCCAACCGATATGCCAAAGGACCTACTCTTTCCAGAATCTCATATGGTCCGATATAGCGAGGACTCAGTTTCTTCTTTTTGCCAAATCTCATAATCCTCTTCTAAAGAGAAACTTTGAGGAATACCTTATCACCCACTGCATATTCAATATCTCTTCTCTTCATATCAATATAGGACTTCTGACGGTTTGATGCAGCCTTGACACAATCTCTAATCAATCTGATCTTTTCCTCTGTCTGCTGAACAATTTCTGGGCCAATCATCTTTCTTTCACCTACTTCATCCCAACACAAGGGAGTTCTGCACTTTCTGCCATATAAAGCTTCATATGGAGGCATCCAAATACTTGATTGGTAGTTGTTGTCATAAGCAAACTCAATCAAAGGCAAGTGTGTATCCCAACTACCTTCAAATTCTATCACACAAACCTGTAACATATCCTCCAATATCTGAATTACCCTCTCAGACTAGCCATTTATCTGTGGGTGGAATGTCGTGCTGAAGTTCAATCTAGTTCCTAGGGCTCTCTGAAGACTACCTCAGAATCTAGAAGTGAACCTAGGATCTCTGTCTGATACAAACGATACTGGCACTCCATGCAGTCTTACAATCTCATCTATGTACAATCTGGCCAATCTTTCCAAGCTATAGTCAATCCAGACTGGCAAAAAATGAGCAGACTTGGTCAGTCTATCAACTATAACCCATACTACATCATGCCTATTCTGTGTCATCAGAAGTCCCATCACAAAATCCATAGTTATCTGTTCCCATTTCCACTCTGGTACTGGCAATGGATGTAATAAACCAACTGGTACTTGATGTTCTGCCTTCACTTACTGACAAGTTAGGCATTTGGAGACAAAATCAGCTACATCCCTTTTCATACCCATCCACCAATAATACTCTTTCAGCCCTCTGTACATTTTAGTTCCAGCAGGATGCATAGCAAAAGGAGACTCATGTGCTTCCTTCATAATGATCTATCTCAATTCCACATCATTAGGAACACACATTCTACCCTGATGTAGCAATAAACCATCATCTCTCACAGAGAATTCAGGTTTCTTACCCTTCTAGACTTTTTCAGTAGCTTCTGATATTTTTCATCTTTATGAGCAGCCATTCTGATATGATCAATCAACACTGGTTGTACATGCCATGCAACTACTGTCTGTCCCTCATCATCAGTCTCCAAACTGGCATGTTGTGCTTTCAACTCATATACCATGGACAAAGGAGAAACTCTGAGACTTGCCATACTCTTGTGACTTAAGGCGTCAGCCACTACATTTGCTTTCCCTGGCTAATAGTCTATTAGACAACCATAGTCTTTAATCAGTTCTAACTATCTCCTCTGTCTCAAGTTCAATTCCTTCTGGGTGCCCAAATACTTCAAGCTCTTGTGATCTGTGTAGATATAACACTTCTCCCCATATAAGTAATATCTCCAGATCTTTAGAGCAAAAATAATAGCTGCTAGCTCCAAGTCATGTGTCGGATAGTTCCTCTTATGCGGTTTCAGTTGGCGTGATGCATAAGCAATGACATTCCGATCTTGCATCAGTACATAGCCTAACCCATTGAGACAAGCATCAGTATAAACTGTGTATTCTTTACCCGGGGTAGGTAAAGTGAGGACTGGAGCTTCAGTCAAATGCCTCTTCAACTCATCAAAACTCTGTTGGTATTTATCCATCCACTGAAATTTTATATCTTTCCGAAGCAGCTTGGTCAGTGGAGAAGCCAACATAGAAAACCCTTTCATAATTCGATGGTAATATCCAGCTAAACCCAGAAAACTGCGAATTTCTGTGATATTCCTGGGTGGCTTCCAATTAAGGATAGCTTCTACCTTGCTGGAATCTACCTTGATCCCTTCAACTGACACAACATGTCCTAAGAAAGAGATTTCTTTCAGCGAAAATTCACATTTCGACAATTTGGCGTATGGCTGTTTCTCCCTTAAGGTCTGTAGTATAATCCGCATATGTCTATCATGATCCTCTGCATTCCTCGAATATATCAAAATATCATCAATAAACACCACTACAAACTGGTCGAGATATGGTATGAATATAGTGTTCATTAGATCCATAAAAACAGCTGGAGCATTAGTTAACCCAAATGGCATTACCAGAAACTCATAGTGGCCATATCGAGTTCTGAAAGCAGTTTTTGGAATACTCTGCTCTTGCACTTTCAACTGATAATAACTAGATCGCAAATCAATTTTGGAGAACACAGCTGCACCCTTCAACTTATCAAATAGATCATCAATGTGAGGCAATAGATATCTGCTCTTTATTATCACCTTATTCAACTGCCGGTAGTCAATACATAAGCGAAGAGTGCCATCTTTTGTCTTAACAAACAATACTGGCGCTTCCCAAGGTGACACACTAGGGCGAATGAAACCCTTTTCAAGTAGTTCTTGCAACTGTACCTTCAACTCCTTTAATTCTGCTGGTGCCATTCTATATGGTGTTATGGAGATTAGATCCACACCAGGCATAACATCAATCTCAAACTGCACTTCTCTTTCTAGAGGTAATCCTAGCAATTCATCATGAAACACATATGGAAAGTCATATACTGTAGGGATGTCCCTCAATGCTGGACTCCCCATTTGGGTGTCTACCACATGTGCCAAGTATGCTTCACACCCTTTTCTGATCATTTTTTTGGCTAGTATAGCCAAAATGATGTTTGATGGCAATAGCTACCTCTCCCCATGTATTACCACATCACTATATTAAGGGAGACCAAAAGGGGCTGTCTTCAGTCTACAGTCAATCATGGCGTGATGCTTGGCTAACCAATCCATGCCCAAGATGATATCATAATCTCTAAAGGGCATTTCAATGAGATTAGACATAAAAGTATGTCATTGGATCACCAAAGGACAATCCCTATACATTCTATTAACCCTGACCTCTTGTCCTAGTGGACTTGTTACTAGCACCTCAAAGTCCATTTTTGTACACGGAATAGCAATACAATCAATCATGCTAGCACTCACATAGGAGTGGGTAGAACTCGGATCAAATAACACAAACACATCTTGATTAAAAGTTGAGAAGGTACCAGCCACAATATCAGATGTCTCAGCCTCTTCTCTCTGTCTCATTGAGTAGACTGTGACTGAAGTACTACCTTGCTCTGACTGATTCACTATGCCTTGGTTGCCTGCTGGACTACCTCTACCCCTGCCTCTACCTCTGCTAGGTGGTTGTGAACCTCTGGTGGCAGGATTCTGAACTGACCTTTTTGTAGTAGCAGGAGGTGGCACAACTCTACGGGCACTGGTGCAGTCTTTAGCAAAGTGTCCTGTGCCTCCACAATTATAACAGGCTCCTATGGCCTTGTAGCATGCCCCACGATGATTTTTTCCATAAGTTTCATATTGACAGGGAGGGTAGGAACTTCTGGTAGTCTGCTGACCAGATGGAGGAGGTCTCTGTCCTGAAAATCTTCCCCTACCAGACTTTTTACCACCCCTGCTTTGTCCTCCAAAGTTCTTCCTCTTTCCAGGAGGACCACTGGAACTCTGATCTACTGACTTCCCCTCTTTCCCTTTTTCTGTCTTCTATGATTTCTTTTTCTCTGGGGTCACTTCTGACTCAATTCTTTCTAATTCAAGTGCTTGAGAAATAAGCTCAGAGAAGTTATCATGTTTGAATCCAACTACTTGTAGTATGAGACTAGGCTTCAAGTCGATTTCAAACCTCTTACATCTTTCCCTGTTGATAGAAAGGAGACTTCCTACATAGTGGCTCAGGCGGAAAAACTCCCTTTCGTATTCTGCCACTGATCTACTTCCCTGTTTCAAACTTAAGAACTCCTGTAGCTTCTGGTCCACATAGGCATCTAGGACATATTTTTGTCTGAATAAGAAAATCATTCCAGGTTAGCATTGGAGGTTCCACCAAACTATGGGGAATGATTTTCCACCAATCATATGCATCCCCCTATAGTAGTGACACTGAATACTCAAATCTTAGCTCTTCTGTGCAGTGCAGTTTCTTGAACACCCTATCCATTCTCTCTAACCATTATTCTGCCTCTAGTGGATCTACTGTCCCCTTGAACTCAGTAGCCCCATATTTAATCAATTTGTCATACTGCCTAGCTGAAGGCTATGGTTGTACCACTAGTGTTTGCAGTGGGGCTTGAGTAGGCATGTTACCAGCCATCTATTGGAACATTGCAGCCATCTGCTGTGCAAATTGAGTAGGAAACTGCGGCACTGAGGAAGCTTGTGCGGCTATCCACTCACATTTTGAAGGGTTGGGGCTTCCCCTTGTACCTCAGCCTCTATTGATTGATCGACTGAATGGTCCCCTTCTGCCACAGTCAATTAGAGGATATTATATCTCTTGAATAAATAACGCAAGGAGATTTTCTCCTGTTAGTGTATATTTATAATGTAATGTACTGTATGTATCAAACCATGACATTGAGCAGTTGTACTATGAAGAAAGAATATCCAAATTACAGGTCAAAACAGGATTTAAAAACTAGCTCTGATACCACTAAAACATGTCATACCTTACCCCTCCGTAAGGCATAACATGATCCCATAGTATACCTAATGAATTACCAAACTTCATCTACTGATAACCCATTAGATACACTACGAGGGATTTTAAACCTTTTTTTATTTCTTTTTACAGTGGTGAGCATTTTTGATAGGTGTTAATTTTTTTTTTTTACTTAAGTGAAATCAAATAACAAATCTGGAGTATCAATAATTTCTGTAAAAATTTTGTCAGACTGCCATCTGTATTTTCAACAAAATAGTTCTTCAAAAACCTACAAAAAAAACACTTTCAATATATTTGTTCAATCCCAAACTCCAATAATAGTTCAACATAAATAAATTTCTCAACATTTATCAAACTCAATTCAACATCAATTTTCAGCATTTCCAAAGACAAACTACAAAATAACTGAGTAGTTCAAAAGCAGAGATAAGAAATAAATATATTACAACTTTAGTTTACAACTGCTCAAAACCAAGTACAATATATAAATACAGTGCACATACATTACAACAAAATTTACAAAAAGGTGGTACACTCAATATACTCGGCAGAATCTCAAAATGTAGCACAAGCTGCCTACTCTGCTGCTCTGTCTATCTGTCTACCTGCGACAACAATGAAAAAGCTATTACTAAGCCAATGTCTCAGTGGTGCACAACATTAAGAAAATGCAATTCAAAATCATAAACCATAAATCATATAAACTGTGGATACTTAAAATCATAGTTAAATTCAAAATACAGAGATTTTCATAAAGAATTAAACTCTATTTCACAATGTCTCAATAAATATTAATAAATCATACACACAGCTTAATAATGATTCCAAAGTCCAATTCGTCCCAAAATCCAATGGCTAATGAGGAATAACATAGCTAGCTAGCAAATAAATGAGTACTCATCCTATTCGTCCTCAACTGGCACACATCTCAACACTTCAGCCAGAGAGGGAATTCAAAGCCAATTCGTCTCATTAGACAAGCTAGCAAGGAATTCAATCAAATATACATGATAGCTGTGGTTTCAAACCATTTATAATATTTTTCAAGCAATAAGTATCCATCAAATTCCATTCAAATAATTTTTCCATAATTTAAGCAATAACATACAAATTGTCATAATTTATTTCAATTGAAAATTCAAAAGAAATAACTATTTTGCACAAACCTCTGATGAGTAGCCTCTTGGCATTGAATCAGTGGTTCTTTCCCCTTCTCTGAGTCTTTGCTAACTGAAACACACAATTTAAAGTATTTCAGTACTCAGTTAAATTGTCTCTAACAATAAGATTCAATAATTAAATTTATTTAATACTATTGCTTTCAATAGTCAACCTATAATGTTGACCTTTGATGCACTCTAGGGAAGTGAATTTTAATATTACCAATATATCATATTTTATAGTACTTTAGTGTTGGTACATGTTACCAAATTCATTTTCAAGTGTATTGCATTTTATTGTAATTTATCGGATTTTGGTATGCTGTTTTAACCTAGCCGGATGACCTAGTTCCCTTGGTTTTCGGGTTCTAGTCCAAATTACAAACTTTTAGGTCTATGCCTTAGTGAACTTTTGCCACAAATTTTAGGTCATTTGGAGTTTACTAGTCCAAGTTATGGTCATTTTACCAATGCTGGATAGGTTGTAATAAAATGGCAAACTTAGGTCATTTTTAGGTCATTTTCGATTCTGGCAGTTTTTATACCCGAACTTGTGCAAGCATTTTGACTTGCTTATAGTCATTTTTGGGTTTTGTGATCTCTACGAAAGATGTAGCCCTATGTCTAATCTTTCCAACCATATAAATTTCAGGTCATGTGGACCTGTTTTGAGTGAGTTATGGCTAAAATACTGACTGCTATTCAAATGGTCAATTTTCAGGTTTGCAAAGTCACTAATCTGGATTTGTTCAGTTTTCATGTCACTTTCTGGAGAGAATTTAGGTAGGCTTTCTTCATGAAAGTTAGCACATTTGTGCCTAGTTTTACCTCCAATTGACTTCATACCAATTGGAGTTACACAATTCCATTTATAGCCTAAAACACATACTGCCCTTAACACATTTTTAAAGCACCAACCCAATCACACATTCAACTAGCTATAACTTCATGCCCAAACAAAATTTTGCATTTGTATCATACCACAACCATTCATTAGTTTACATTATAGTAACTTTGGGCAGAATATAACCAATTGGCAATGCACCATTTACACTTCCATTTCACAATATCCAACTCTAAATAATATATCCACATAATACTCCGAACCAATACATATAACTTCCATCATCAAATTACTTATATATTCACTACTATATCATATACATATGCTGCGACTTTTAGTACTATAATTCAACAAACTTTTCATGAATTTAAACACTTCCATTCTTCATCATGAGGCTGCCCAAGTAACACATATACATCAAGCTTCCATTTTAACTTTTCAAACTTACAATTCAAACTATATACATGGTAAATCACTCTTATGCATATAAGCACTTAAATCAACACCTCAATCACCATTTTCATGAAGAAATAATTCAATAACATTGATATTCCATGGCTACAGAAAACAGTACCTTCCAATAACTCATTAAAACCTCAAAGTTTCTTCATAAATCAACTCACCACAACAACCACACAAACTTTAACAAAGAAAGGATGAAGAAATTGTTACTTATCTCTTGTGAGCTTGGCTAAACTTCACCTATTCCTCTTAAAATTACTATCAAATTCTTGCTTGCAAGGTGGGGATAAACTTTAATGAAGACAAGTTGTGGAAAGCATGGCTTGATCATGGAGATTTGAGCTTGGAAAATGGGCGGCCATTGATGAGACATTGGGAGAGTGATTTGGCTGGTTTGAAGTGAGAAGTTCAAGATGAAGTTTCTGTCCACAATTGTTGTATTTTAATTTCCATTAACTTCACTTAGTGGAGCACTAAGTTTGGTTAAAGTATTAAATTAATCTAAGTTTCATAATTTACATTTTTATGCACCAAACTTCCATCATTTATATTATGTACCACAATTTAATTTTTTTATGACATTTTCAAAGTTTAATATCATTTATTTTTAATGGAAATTTAGGTCAAAAGGCAACTCGGTGTGTCAATTGACCAAAATGCCCCTATTCGGTTTGTATTTCCGATTTTTCGGTAACACCGATTTTTATCGGTTTCTCGATTTATCATTTTTCTTTATACTAATTAATTAATTTTTCTTTGACATTTTCTAAGTCAATTATACATCAATAAATGTTTATTTAAGGCTTAAAAATATTTCCCAGGGTTCCCCGAGGTCCAGGGCTAGTCAACGGTTCACGCCGCAACTTTCCAATGCGGTCACCCATCACTACGGTTTTTGGCTCGTTTAACTTAGTTACATTTCATTGCTATTATTTTTCCCTTATTTTTTCTTGTATTTTCCTCTATTGTATTTCATTATTTCATATCTCCTCACTAATATTTAAGTATAATTCCAGGCATTCTAGCTGTCCGGATAGACACTAATCGTCAAAACAATAGAACACACTGCCAAATATTGGGGTGTTACAATAAATGCTCAATTTGATCAGCTCACAAAGATACTCAACAGAATGCAAGCCAACACAGTTTGTACAAACAGTCAATAGGAGGACAGCTGTGGAGGAGGATACATGAGTTCAGAATATAACAGTTTCAATGAACCTCCCACATAACAGATGAACTATGTGAATAATGGAGGAAACTTCAACTAGAGGCAGCCCAACAATCCATATTCGAATACTTACAACCCTGGATGGAGGAACCACCCAAATTTTTCATGGTCTAATCAACAGAATCAGCCAATAAACAAGCAACACGGGTACAAACCACCAGCACCCCCTGGATTTTAGAACAAAGGCCAAAACTTTGTACAGCCATTACCGCGTCCTCAACCTCAGAAACCTGAACTGAAGATGACCATGGAATCCATGATGGAAGGGTTCCTAACAGCTCAATAACAATAGAATGAATTGATTAAATAGCTAACTTCCAGAATGGACTAACTTGCTACCCATAACAAGATGCTGGAAAATCAAATTGCTCAGCAAGCAAGTTCTTCAAGTAAGGCTACTGGTAAACTGCCTAGTCAACCAGAGATAAACCCAAGGGAGCATTATAAGGCTGTTACATTAAGGAGTGAGAGAACTCTAGTACAACCAGAGGAAGAACCAACAGAGGAAACCATAGAAAAATTTGAAAGCCAAGCAGAGAAAAAGGAGGAAGAAGCCAAGAAAAATCAGGAAGAGGAAGCAGGGAAGAAAAAGAAGTTACTAGAGCCATACCAACCCCCCCCCCCCCCCTACCTTTTCCTTAGAGATTTCAAAAGGCCAAATTGGACAAGCAATTTGGGAAGTTTTTAGAAGTTTTATAGAAACTTTATATCAACATCCCCTTCACTGAAGCACTCTCTCAGATGCCATCCTATGCCAAGTTTCTTAAAGAAATTCTATCAAAGAAAAGAAAGCTAGAAGACTATGGGATCGTAGCTCTAACAGAGGAATGCAGTGCCGTACTACAAAACAAACTGCCTCCAAAGTTGAAAGATCTAGGAAGCTTCTCCATACCCTGCCTCATTGGCAATAAGAAAATAGACAAGGCTCTCTGCTATCTTAGGGCAAGCATGAATTAAATGCCTCTATCAATATGCAAAAAGCTAGAGATCGGAGAACTGAGGCCGACGATAATCTCATTGCAATTGGCTAATCGATCTGTTAAATATCCAGTAGGCATACTTGAGAGCATCCCTATCAAAGTGGGCAAATTCTTCATTCTAATAGACTTTGTTGTCCTAGAGATGGAAGAAGATGTTCAAATCCCTATCATCTTGGGAAGACCATTCTTGGCAACCGCCGGAGCCATTATAGAAGTAAAAAATGGGTGACTAACCCACAAGGTAGGAGAAGAAGAAGTGGAATTCAATTTATTCGACACAATAAAACACAAATTTAAACCTGATGAATGCTTCAAGGTTGACATAATTGACAAACAAGTTGAAGAAGAATTTCATAAGACACATCCTAAAGATCCTCTTGAAGCATGTATTGTGCATAGCCACACAATGAATGATGAAAATACAGAAATAGTAGCCTGTGTACAACAGTTAGCAGCTCATCCACCCCTACCCTTAGCTAAGGCCTTCGAGATGGAGGAGTTAAAGGAGGAACAACCCAAGGACAAGCTCCAGGAAAACACCAAAAAGGTAGAGCTTAAACCTCTCCCCTTCTCAGTAAGATACGCATTTCTGGACTCAAACTCTAAATATCCTATTATAATCAATGCTAGCCCATCTAAGTTAGAAGAGAAAAAATTGTTAAGAGAACTTAGGATCCATAACAAGGCCATAAGGTATAAAATAGAAGACCTGAAAGGAATCAACCCATTGATTTGCATGCATAGGATACTTATGGAAGAAAATAGTAAACCCACTATCGAGCACCAAAGAAGACTTAACCTAAACATGAAAAAAGTAGTCAAGAAAGAAATTTTAAAACTATTAGATGCAGGCATCATATACCCAATTTCTGATAGTAAATGGGTTAGTCCAGTACATGTAGTTCCTAAGAATGGTGGGACAACTGTTATCCAAAATGCAAACAATGAACTAATCCCTACTAGGGTAGTCACTAGTTGGCAAATATGCATAGATTATAGGAAATTGAATAGTACTACTAGAAAAGACCATTTTTCTCTCTCTTTCATCGACCAAATGTTAGCAAGGTTAGTAAAACACTCTTATTTTTGTTGTCTAGATGGGTATTCAGGATTCTTTCAAATTCGTATTCATCCAAAAGATTAAGAAAAGATAACATTCACTTGTCCCTATGGAACATTTGCATGTAGGAGAATGCCTTTTGGTCTTTTGTAATGCCCCTGCTACCTTTCAAAGATGCATGATGGCTATTTTTTCTGATTATATTGAAAATATCATGGAAGTTTTATGGATGATTTTTCTGTCAATGGAACTACTTTTGATGATTCCTTAGCTAATTTATTTAAGGTGTTGTAAAGATATGAAGAATTAAACCTAGTCCTAAATTGGAAAAAATGCCACTTCATGGTAAGGGAAGGTATAGTTCTGGACATTTGATATCAGAAAGAGGAATTGAGGTTGATAAGGCAAAAATTGAGATCATTGAAAACATGCCACCACCAACATCAGTCAAGGGAGTGCGAAGCTTTTTAGGACATGCAAGGTTCTACAGAAGATTCATTAAAGACTTTTTCAAAATAGCTAAGCCACTTACCAACCTGTTAAGTCAAGATGTTCCCTTTAATTTTGATGAAAATTGCCTTGTCTCCTTTAACAGGATCAGAGAGTTCTTGATATCAGCACCAATAATGCAGCTACCAAATTGGAAGCTACCATTCGAGGTGATGTACGATGCGAGTGACTTTGTAGTTGAAGCGGTGCTCGGGCAAAGAAAATATAAAAAGCTCCATGCCATTTATTATGCTAGCAAGACACTCGATATGGAAAGCATTCAAACTTTGTAGTTGTATGCAGGGTATTGCCTCCAAACATGACTTATCAGCAAAGGAAGAAATTCCTACATGATGCGAGATACTACACATGAGAGGAACCTCTACTGTACAAGAGATGGAATGATGGGCTGATAAGAAGACATATACCAGAGAAAGATATGGAAAGCATCCTCCAGCATTGCCACTCATCACTATATGGAGGACACTTTGGAACCTCAAAAATAGCAGCCAAGATTTTGAAAGCAGGCTTTACTGGCCACATTTGTTTAAAGATGTGAGATCCTTTTTGCTAGCTTGTGATCAATGCAAAAGAATAGGTAACACTTCAAGAAGGAATGAAATGCCACTGCATGGTATACTTGAGGTAGAATTGTTTGATGTATGGGGGATAGATTTCATGGGCCTATTCCCCTCTTCCCATGGAAACAAGTATATTCTGGTTAGTGTTAATTATGTGTCAAAATGGGTAGAAGCAATAGCCACACCAACCAATGATGCTAGAGTGGTCACAAGGTTCCTTAAGAAGAATATCTTCAGAAGGTTTGGCATACTAAGAGCAATAATCAGCGATGGAGGAAGTCACTTCTGTAACCAATAATTCGAAACACTACTGAAAAAGTATGGAGTGACTCACAAGGTTGCCACACCTTATCATCCTCAAACCAGCGGCCAAGTAAAAATCTCGAACAGGGAACTAATGCGGATTCTAGAGAAAACTGTAAACAGATCTAGGAAGGACTGGTGTATGAAGTTAGATGATGCACTATAGGCATACCGCACTACATATAAAACCCCAATTGGCACAATACCCTTCCAATTGGTTTATAGAAAATCATGTCATCTCCCTGTTAAACATGAACATGAAGCTTACTAGGCAATTCAAATCCTAAACGTTGACCTCAAAGCTGCTAGTGAAAAAAGGCTCCTACAACTGAATGAGTTGGAAGAAATCAGATAGGATGCGTATGAAAATGCCAAAATCTTCAAAGATAAAACCAAAAGATGGCATGACAGGCGCATAGTAAGGAAGGAAATAAAAGAAGGAGATCTGGTCCTGTTATTCAACTCTAGATTGAAACTCTTTCCAAGGAAGCTGAAATCAAGATGGTCTGGACCTTTTAAGGTCACTCAAGTCTTTCCGCATGGAGCAGTAGAAGTATGGAGCAAACCTCAAGAGCATTTAAGGTAAATGGGTGAAGGCTGAAGCATTACTTTCAAGGAGAACCCATAAAGAAGGAAGTCAATTGCACCCTCGACTATCCTACTAATAGGCCGTGAAAGATGAAAGCAAAGTCAAGCTAATGACTATAAACAAACGCTTTTTGGGAGGTAACCCAACATTTTTAATTTTTCTTTCTTTCTTTCTTATTTTAATATTTGTTCACATTTTCTTTTGTAGGAATCCCAAACGATCTAAGATCTGGAAAAGCAAGAGGGAGTAGATAACAAGAGAGGAGAGGAATCACCAAGTAAGAACCACAAAAGAGAAGATTGAACAAAATCGGGGAAGTAACTCTATTGCTAACCTTTGCATCTATTTCATGTGTTGTGATAATAAAAATTTTCATTTGGGAAAAATTTGGAAAATCAGAAAAGTACACGGGTCATGTACTAGTTTCACACGCCCCATGTAACTTTCTGGAAGTCCGTAAATTTCTTGCAATTTTAGCTCTGAGAATGGTAGTAAGTTACACTGGTCCATAGCCCAATGTACATGGACCGTGTAATGTTGCCAATAGAATAACTTAAGGATAGAAAGTTACACGGGTCCCCTTTCTACTTGACACAGGTCGTGTAACATGTCTAACAAAGCAACTTGAATGGCAATAAGTTACACGAGTCCTAGAGCTCATTTACACTGGCCGTGTACTATGATAAAATTTGAAATTTTCTGGTAGAAATTTACACGGCCCTACATGTCAGGACCCGTGTAGTAATACCTGAGCCGTGTATCATGTCGCAGACGCGACTCCTGGGGCACGAAACACGCGAAATGAAGAGTCCTAATGGCTCTTTAAATGCACCCCTCACATTAAACCAGTTCATAAAGGCAAAACCCTTCATCTCCACCAATCTTAGTCTATAAAAACCCCTCAAATCTCTTCTCCCTTCACCAAACCCTATTCTTCTCCTTCCCAAAAACTCATTAATGGCTCCTGCAAAGCGATCTGGGTGAAGAATGGGCTTTTCCTCTAGGCAAAGAAGAGAATCCTCACCTTCTCCCCCTCAGCCGACACCCCAATGCCCAAGAATAAGTGTAGCCTCTCCTCAACCCTCTCAACCAGCCATCCTCCACCGTAACCCCAACCACAAGCCGCTCCATAACCGAAATCTCCATTCCTTGGGGTTTCCGTGATGATGCCCATAAGGCAATGTGCATCCTACTTCACACCCAGAAAATAAGCTCCAGAAAATACATGGATTTTACGTTGCTGGAGCAAATCGGGTTGCAGGATGAGATCAATGGACTACTCGATAGCATCAGGTGGACAAGGTTCACCCAACTCCAATTCCCTCGGGACACCACTACGGAGTTTTTGGGCAGTTTCAATGCCACCTTATGGCTTACCAATAGGAAAGATAGGGGCAGAATTGAATTTTGCCTCCTTGGTGTTGACAGGGTGATGAACATAAAAGAGTTCAATGCTATCTTTGGCTTTGACAGTGTCAGCCACCAAGAGATCCCTAGGAACCGCATGCTCTACAACAGCATCAACTTCTGGAGTTCCATTTCCCTGAACACGGAGCCGTATAACTCTAGCAAGTCCAAATCCACGGCTACGCTGCATGCATCGGTTAGTCGCCCACACCATCATGGGCCGTGGAGACAGCCTTAGCATGGTAAAACCAGTGAGCTATTCTTCTTGTGGTGTATGGTCACCGGGCAGTGCTGCAGCACCAGTTTCTTTCTGTGTAACCACCTCCGCCGCCTATGTCATCAGTCTACCGAGCACATCGTGCTTGGTAGCCTTGTCACAACCATCACCCTCCACTTCGGATTTGTTCCAGGACATTATAGGCTGCGCTCTGTCAGTGGAACATCAAGAATAGATCAAACCATCTACATATCCATGGGGATATGTAAGAAGGTGGGCAACACCTGCTATTTGCTGGATGCCAAAGGAAATTGTAACACCCCTATTTGCATACCCTGGTATATGTTACTGTTCCGATGATTAGCGTCAGTCCGGACAATTAAGAGAATTAGAACCATATCTAAGACACCTAGATAAGCCCTGAATACAAATAATTAGTAATTGTTAAATAGTTAAGTATAAATAAGAAAAATAAAACACAAGAAGTTAAATGAGCTGGAAGTCATAATGATGGACAACCTTCTTGGGAAATGACTGCAAGGTCAGTCTAAACTCAAATTTCGAATTGAAAAATGTGATGCCGCAGTCCTTAGGACTATTGTGAACACAATGGAAAAGAGAAAATCACGAAAAAGAGTTATTAAGCAGGTTAAATAATTAGGCCAGAGATCCAGAAGAAATACCGAGTAACTTGCAAACCAGATTGAACCAGCAATGGGCAATTTGGTTAATTCACCCCTAGAGTGACTCATGGCCTAGCTGTCCAATAAAATCTGAGGAATTAAAATTTTGAAGTATAGATTTAAATTAAAGAACTATGGAAAAAGAAAGGAAAAAGAAAAGAAAAGAAAATTTGAATTATGACATCACCCAAAATGACCTAAGCAATGACCTCATAATTAATTTTCATTTAATTAAATTTTGATTAAGTCAATTAGGGGATAAAAACAAAAGAATAAAAAATCAATTTTTCATTTCTTCTTCCTCATGTAGTCGACACCACTCCCTCTCCCAATTCTCTCACTATGCACCTCCATGGAAGCTTACTCTCAAGCTTCTTAAACCCCAAAATTAACCATAAATTCCTTCATTAAACCTTGTTTTTGAAGCTTGGTAAAACTATTGACAATAAAAAAAAAAAAAAAAAAAAAAAAAGAGGAAAGAAAGGAGATTTGAAGAGGGAGAATTTGAAGAAAAGAGGTTAGTGGTTAGTTTTCAATTTTATGTTTAAATTCATAATTAAGTAGTTGAATTACACTAGAAATTGTAAAAAAATGAAACAAAAATAACATGTATAAAATTCCATGGAATTTCAGCCAACTTGAGATGTGGTAGAAATTGATTGAGTTTGATTGAATTAAAAGTGTACATGAACTTGAATAAGTTGATTGGTAATGTTTATTACTTTGATTTAGTGAGATGTAACAATTAGTGAATTAGAGTTCTTGGCACTTAGGGTGTTGCTCAGTAAATCAGTGACACCCCACCACAGGAACTAGGTGTTGTCTTTGACAACAGGTGAAAGAGGATAGGAGAATGAAAAATTGAAATGAGGAAAAAAAAAAAAAAAAATAAAAGAAAAAAAAAAAAAAAAAGGGAAAAAAAAAAAAAAAAAAAAAAAAAAGTAAAAAAAAAAAAAAAATAAAAATGAAGGAAGTCAAATGAAATGCCTTTAAAGGAACTGTGCGTGGAAAAAAATGAGAAGGGAGGAGGAGGGAATAAAAATTAAAAAACAAAAAAAATAATAAATAATAAAAAAAAAAAAAAAAAAAAAAAATAAAAAAAAAAACAAAACAAAATTTATAAAAAAAAATGAAAACAAAAAAAAAAAAAAAAAAAGAAAAAAAAAAAAAAAAAAAAAAAAAAAAAAAATAATAAATTAAATAATAAAAAAAAAAATTAAAATTAAAAAAAAAAAAAATAAAAAAAAAAAAAAAAAAAAAAAAAAAAAAAAAAAAAAAAAAAAAAAAAAAAAAAAAAAAAATAAAAAAAAAAAAAAAAAAAATTAAAAATTAATAAAAAAAAAAAAAAATTTGTAAAAGAAAAAAAAAAAAAAAAAAGTTATAAAATAAATAAATAATAAAAAAATAATAAATAATAAATACATATAACCAAATCAACCTCACAACTTCATCAAACTCTCAATGTTGACTAAAATAATGAAATGAAGAGAAAAAACCTAATTTCAATCATTTAACATCTTCTTCTCTCTCTTCTCTCTCTTCTCTTCATTCTTCTTTTTTCTCTTTAAACAATTCTTACATTCTCTACATTTTGATATTTATTGATTTTGAGAAGTTTGTGAAGTTTTAATTAAGAATTTGTTTTTTTTTTGAGAAATTTTTTTTTGTTTTTTTTGTTTAAAGTTTTTTTTGAAAGTTTTTTTTTTGAGTTTATTTGTTTTTTTTTTATTTTTGTTTTTTTATTTTTGTTTTGTTTTTGTTTTTTTGATGAGATATTTTTTTGATGAGATATTTGATGATGATGTTGATGAGAAATGATGTTGTGAATGATGAATTATTTCATGTTTAATTTATTGATTGTTTATGTGGATGATATATGTATTGATTGGGATTTTATGAATGATGAATGAATTGATGGATGTTTTGGGACACTTTGGTAATGGTTGTATATACTTGAAAATTAATGTAGAATATATATAGAGAAGTAATGATATGTATGTATATAAGAATTGATGATGTAATGTGTGTGTGTGTGTTGTTATGTGTGTGTGTGGTGTGTGTAGAAGTGTTGTGTTGTAATTGTGAATTGTTTGTGTTGATTGTGATTGTGTGTTGTGTAAAATAAAATCTAGAAAAAATAAAAAAAAATAAAAATTGTAAGAAGAAAAAAAAATGTAAGTAAGAAAAATGTAAAGTTAAAAGTGTAAATATAATATGTGTTTGAAAGTAAATGTGAAAAGATTATGATGGCAGTATTAAACCTTAAATGTGTAAATATGTATTAAATAAGACCAATTATTGGTGAAAGAGGTGAAAATAGGCACAAAACTTTTAAAAAAAACCCCAAAAAAAATGCCAAATTGTCCAAAAAAAAAAAAAAAAAAAAAAAAAAAAAAAAAAAAACCAAAAAAAAAAAAAAAAATTAAAAATGAAAAAAGGCAAAAGTAAAAACCAACCACTCAACTCAGGTCCAAAAACCAAAACCAGGAAAATTGAAAATTGAATCCATAACCAAGATTAATAAGACACCAAATTATGAAGACACCAAAGCCCCACCCAGACAACAAACCCAACCAACAAACAAAAAAAGTCAAACAAACAACAAAACAAAACAAAAAAAAAAACCAAAAACCAATTTTGACCAAAAATTTGTTGACCCATAATGAATGACCTGACCACTAATTGATTGAATAAAAATCTACTTAATTTTTTTTTGATTGAAGACAAAGATCTACTTTTGTGCAGTTTTTACTTTTAGTTGAAAAACTTGAAAGAAAGAAACTAGTAAGGCTAACTCAAAAACCCAAACAATTCAAACAACAATTTGCATTAAACAAAATGCATTAAAAAAAGAAAAAAAAAAAAACAAACAAAAAAAAAAACCCAACAAAACCTAAAAAATTACATTAAAAAAAAATTTAAAAAAAAAAATATAACGAAATTATATTAAATGATTATTATTTGATGAATTATATTGATTGAGCATTATAAATTTTTACCGAACAATGATTTTTTTAAATTAAATGCAAAATTAAAATTAAAACTCAAAAAAAAAATCCAAAAAAGGAAAAAAAAAAAAAGGAAAAAAAGAAAAGACCAGGAGGAGGGGTGTGCACGACATGCTTTTCACAAATTTTTTTTTTGAATTTTTTAAATAAAAAAAATTTATTTTATTATTATTTCATTTTTAAAAATGTGTTTTGTTGTTTGTGGAAAATTGAAATTGAAAAAATTGAATTGAATGGTTTTTGATTGTGAAAAAAAAAATGAATGAAATTTGATTGATTGAATTGAATTGAAATGAAAAGTTGAAATTTTTGTGAAGAAAATGAAAAAATTGAATTTTTTGTGCCATTTTTTGAAATTTTGAATTAAATTTTTATAATTGAAATTATTTTTCAAAAATTGAAAAAATTTTTTTTTGTTTTTTTTGAAATTGAATTGCATGAATATGATTAAATCCTCCCTTAATTCCTATGGTGATTGTCCTCCCTTCCTCCTTTATTTATTTTATTAGGGGTGTGTATGATTATGTTCCTCTTCCCTCTTTCTGAGGTGAGTGTGTGTGTGTGGTGGACTCATTATATTATAGCCTCCTCCTTTGACTTTGATTATTTGATTGGAGCATGTCATGTGTGGTGTGTGGTGTACATATATATCATAAAAAAAAAAAAGAAAAAAAATTGTGTTATAATTATGTTATAGATTATGATTATTTTTATATTATTTATTATTATTGTTATATATTGTATGATTTATTGTGAGATTATTTTATTGATTTATTGATTATTGACAATTCAATCATTATTATTCTATGATAAATTTTATTGATTATTTTATTATAAATTTTTATTAAATTGTTTAAATTTTTGTTTTGATTTATTTTATTTTTTTTTAGTTATTTTTTATTTATATGATTATATGATTATTGATGAAAATTATTAATTTGTATTTGTTGTGTGTTGTGTATGTTTTGAACATTGTGTTTTTTATTTTTTGTTTATTTAGAGAAGTAGAGAGAGTAGAGGCAGTTAGCTATAGAGCGCTAGTATGATAGATTTTTTTTTTTAGTGAGTAGTATGTATTTTTTTGTTTTTTCTAATGTAATGTATATTCTGTATGTATATATTTTTTTTTTTTTTTTTTTGTTTTGCAAATTCAAAATTGTACTTGAAGTTGTAAATTAATTATGAGCTTTTTGACTTAAAAAAATATATATATATTTTTATTATCTACTTTGAAAAATTTCTACTGATTTGACTTGAGAAATGTGTTGTGTTGATAAAAATGTTGGAGTTGAGATTTGAAAAAATATTTTGATTTTTTTTTTTTTTTTTTTAAAGCTTTTTTGTCAAAAAAAAAATGGCACCTGCAAAAATTTTTTAGATACTCCAAATAAATCAAATGAGTTAGTTTGTTCACTTCTTCACCAAAAAGTTTCACACACTAAATAAATAGTACCACTGTAAAAAAAAGTAAGAAAAGTTTTTAAAATCCCTTGTAGTGTATTTAATGGATTATCAGTAGACGGAGTTGGTAATTCATTAGGTATACTACGGGATCATGTTATGCCTTACAGAGGGGTAAGGTGTGACATAGGGTTTGGGAGAAAAATTATAGAAAATGGTCAATAGATGTAAATGACCTTATTTAAGTTGAGATATGGTCAATTGTGACCATTTGTGGTGTGCGTGAATTGTTAGAACCAAGTTTCAATTCGGATTTGTTAAGGTCAATATGCAGACAGCCTGACCTAGGTCCCTTTCAGGGACCAAAACTAAAAATTTACCAACCCAATTGTTGTGAAGTCAATTGGGAATGCAACTAGACACAAAATGGACCATTTTTCATTTAGGAATCATGCCCAGAAAATGACCATAACTTAGTGAACAATTAGGCCAAATCTGGATTTGGGCACACTACCCTGTACAAAACTGATCATATGAATAGTACTTGTTCTAATGGTCATAACTTGGCCTAGGAAAATCCAAATTACCTGAATTTTATACCGATAGAAAGTTGAGACATAGCCCTACAACTTTTTTGAAGAAAAAAAAACTCAAATTCTGAACATAACCTATTCGAAAAGTCACCTGCATTCAACCCACAAAAATTGCCAGTATCCAAAAAATGCTAGAATTCTGGGTTTGGACCAATCCGGCCAGCCTTAGGAAAATAGGCATAACTTGGGCTACAAAACTCCAAATGGAGTGATTCAAAAAGGGAATTAAATTTAAGACAATAAGAAACAACTTCTATGAAGAAAACTTAGCCAAATTTCAACAGTAACTTAACCAATGGAATAGTAGAATACAAGGGACCAAAATTGAAAAATTATAATTTCTGTTAAGAGACTTAGGAATTGAATTGGCAATCAATGCCAACAAAATTGACACCCAAAATGTGGTATATGGGTGCAATTAGAACTAATAAACCTATTAAGTATAGAAAAGTCAACATTTTGACTTGAATAGTGCCATAAATAGTGCCACCATACATAAAAATGTGAAAGACCCAAAATTTATAAACCGTAATAGGAAGGATAAGTTTATAAAGAAATTATTGAAATTTAAGTATTAGAAATGGATACTGAAGCACTTTAAATTTATGTGTTTCAGTTGGAAAGGGATCTTCAAAGGAGAAACGAAAGTTTAAGTAAATTAAGTCGACAAAAGAGGTTTGTGCACAACTAGTTTTTAATTGAATTATTTTGAATATTTTACATAATTAAATGATTTTATTTTTCCTTGTGCACTATGTTTATTAATTATAGGATTTATTTTAATGATTATTGAAATTGGTATAGCAAGCATGAGTTTAGTTTTGTAAAATATTATTTCAATAATTATTGAATATTGTTTTAGACTGGATAAATTATGTTTTCAATTGTGATGGGTAATTTGCATGAATAAAATACAAAATTATGTTTTAGATTGTGATGAGCATAAAACAAATTATGGAATATTAGAATTGATCTTGAATTAATATTGTGTTGTGATTTATGCTCACAAAGAGGACAAAGAAATGCATGATATGGTTTTATATCTCACTATAGATGCTTGACTAGGTTATTACCCGTCTCTCTCATTTGTTGAGGAGACAATGAAGTTAGCTTTGTTTTGTTTCGAATACCATGGTATGTGCATAGGCTTAAATTCTCCTCTTATTAGAGGTTAGATCTAAGTATTTGTTATTGACCCGTCGGAAGTTTCATTATTGTGTTGTGTACTGTGCACGATGATTTGACCTCCTCGACCTTAGGGAGTTAGAATCCCGATTCGACCTCCCCGACCATAGGGAGTTAGAATCACCTCGAAGATGGCCCCTTCAAATTAGTCTTGCATAGTTAGTGAGATATAGAATGGGTTTTGATTGATAAGAAAATGTGATTTTAAATGAGATTGTGCACATATGATTTTGTTAAAATAATTGTTTATTTCCATAATTGTAGGAATTATTTTTATTGTGCAGTTGTGATTTGACAAATTGAAATTTTGATCAAGGTTATTTTAACAAGTGATTATTATTATTGGCAATGAAAATTTTGACATTTGGAAATTGGTTAAGTTTCGAGATTTCAAAAATTTTGGTATAATTATTATCAATGTATATTGTATTACATTTTAAATTATAGTTGTGCACTACTGAGTTCACCACTTAGTGATAGCTTTGTATGTTGTCGCAGGTGAGAGTAGAGATAGAGCAGTTGAGTGAGATTCCTGTAACTGCACCTTGAAGACTACTTGTGACTAGCCTCGGGTATATTATAGGTATACCCTTATATATTAGATTTTGAATATGCATGTAAATATATGTGTGTAAATTATTTGAGCAGATGTATAAAACTTGTAACACCCTAGGCAAATCCCACATTGACAAAACACGGGAGAGATGCTGGGTTTATAAGTTGGTGGTTCGTAACTCCTAGTGACGCATTTTAAAACCGTGATAGCTTCGGCTCAAAGTGGACAATATCACTAGTAGGCCGGGCCGTTACATTTGTGGTATCAGAGCCGCTCCGCATGCAACCTTGAGCGATGGTGAGGCAAACCTCAGCGAGGACGCTGAGTCCCATAAGGGGGGTGGATTGTAACACCCTAGGCAAATCCCACATCGGCAAAACACGGGAGAGATGCTGGGTTTATAAGTTAGAGGTTCGTAACCCCTAGTGACGCGTTTTAAAACTGTGAGGGCTTCGGCCAAGAGCAGACAATATCACTAGTGGGCCAAGCCATTACATTTGTGGTATCAGAGCCGCTCTGCATGCAACCTTGAGCGATGGTGGGGCAAACCTCATCGAGGACGCTGAGTCCCATAAGGGGGGTGGATTGTAACACCCTAGGCAAATCCTACATCGACAAAACACGGGAGAGATGCTGGGTTTATAAGTTGGTGGTTCGTAACTCCTAGTGACGCGTTTTAAAACCGTGAGAGCTTCGGCTCAGAGCGGACAATATCACTAGTGGGCCAGGCCATTACATTTGTGGTATCAGAACCGCTCCGCATGCAACCTTGAGCGATGGTGGGGCAAACCTCAGCGAGGACGCTGAGTCCCATAAGGGGGGTGGATTGTAACACCCTAGGCAAATCCCACATCAACAAAACACGGGAGAGATGTTGGGTAAACACGAACCACCAACTTATAAACTCAGCATCTCTCCCGTGTTATGCCGATGTGGGATTTGCCTAGGGTGTTACAAAACTCATGTAATATTATTTTGGTATGTAATGAAATGCAAATTATTGTAATGTTCAAACTTATTTTTGAGTTTTGGAATGAATGTAAATTAATTTTTCTTTAGTGGAATATGAATGAAGTGATTTAATATTATTTCTGAAGACAATTGAATTGAGAATTGTTTTGAATTATGGAGTTGGGAGAAATGATGTTGATTTGTGTTGTGGTAGTGGTTAATTTTGATGAAATAAATTATTGAAAGTGTTTTTACAAGTGTTTGAAGAATTATTTTTCTCAAATATAGACGGTACTCTGCCGAAAATTTTCTAAAATTTGCATAAAAATAAAAATATACAAAAATTTTAACTAGTATTTAAACTTTAAGTAAAAGTTTTTAATTCCTACCAAAAGTGCTCGCCACCTTCAAAAAGTAAGAAAATTATTTTAAAATCCCTTGTAGTATATTTAATGTGTTACCGGTAAGCAAAGTATGGTAATTCATTAGATGTACTATGGGATCATGTTACATCTTACTGAGGGGTAGGGTGTGACAGGAATGCCATCCCTCAGAGAGACAAAGCACAAGAAGGACCTGGAGAGACTTCGCAGCCACTGGCAGAAGCCCAAGAGCCTATATTTCAGGAGTCCCCCGCTCGAGTGCCTCCATACACACCACCACCCACAGACCCGGTACTCGCATACCTACGGTGCATGGAGACCACAATCAACAATAGGATGTGAGCAATCAAGGACAGCCTCTAGGAAGCCCACTACAAGTTGGACATGCTAATGGAGAGGTGAAGTTCCAAATAGGCAGCTATTAGAACCCTTATGCCTTGAAAGAGGGTAATTGGTATGAAGGATTGGAGGAGTTCAATTTTGTGCTTATAAAATTATTGGTTATATTCCTAAGTATCCCCTGAAATGTGTTTTAAAAAAGAGTTTTGTTTTGCTTGAGAATAAGCAAAAGTTTGAGTTTGGGGGTATTTCATACACTTGAATTGTATAGATGTTTTTAAGCACGTTTGTATACTATCTCATAGCATTTTGGTAAGTAATCTCATCCATAGTAGTTGATTTCATTAGTTTTTGTAATTTCTATTGTCAAGCCCTTAATTCCATGTTTTCTGCATCATTTCAGGTATCTGGGTGAAGCTCCAGAGTATAGGAGTGCAAAGGGAAGCTTAGAGAGGTCAAGAGATTGAGAATTGTTGCTGATACAAAGTACTCGGTTGTGTAAGCCAAGCCCCAGACCCGTGTAACCTTCTGCCAAAAGAAAGCCATAGAGCCAATGGAGAAATAAAAGTACACTGGTTGTGTAATTAGACCCATGTAATCTACAGGGACCCGTGTAAGTCTCTGCCGGGCAAAAGCTTGAAGAAATTTTTGAGAACAAAAGTACACGGCCCATGTAACTAGGCCTGTGTAGCCAGCGCAGACCCGTGTAAGTCTCTGTGCCAATGCAAGACTCCGTAATTTCACTCCAGTAAGTTACACAGCCCTGGGCCGTGTAGTGATACACAGGCCGAGTACCATGCGGCAGCCAGTTTTGAAACCCAAATTCTCGCTCTTGTTTACACATTCAAATCAGACTCCTAAGGCTTTTGGGACTAAAAATGACCTAACCCTAGAACAACTATTATAAATAGAAAGAGAAAATAGCAGAAGAGGGGGGCCTTCTAATCGATCTTTTGACAACACTTTTGAGGAGTTTTAGAGAGATTCACATTCTGCACTCTCTCCAGCCGTCTTGAGGAGAGGAATATCAGTATCAAAAGGAGTTTTCCAGCTGAAGCTCCACAAGATCGAAGCTGTAAACTCTCTTCAGTTCCTTCATTCCATCTCCTTAAACAGATTTTTATTGTTTTATTTCTTCCATATGATTTTCTTGTTACTGTCTTTACCCTTTTACAATGATGTTTGCAGAACTCACTATGAGTGAGTAGTTTTCTTATTCTGGAATTAGGAGAGTAATGCTTGTAATCATTATTATGGAAGAATACTAAGTTTTATTTATTGGATTTGAGATTTGTTCCTTGATTTAATTTCTTGTGATCTTAATGCATGCTAAGTGCTGGTACCCACTTAGTATTGATTGTAGATATTAATTGAAGGACTAAAAGGTGAAGATTAATATTAGAAAATCAAGATCTTGAACCTAGGAATTCTGACCTAGACATAGGCTAATACCTTTGTGGAATTTCAAAATTGGTCAAAGACTTTAAAGGATTTTAATTAATTTGATTGCCATGAAAGTCGGGTTTAAGTTAATTAGAATACACCCTAGCTGCCTTGAGAGAGGACTTAGGATAACTTAGGACTGATTTCCATCAAGGCAAACAATCCTTAATCTCGTAAATAAATGAGGTAACATCCCTTGTAAGATTCAAGTGTGAAATCTTAATTTCGAAATTGTTTCAAATAAATTATTTCATTTTAAGTTTACCATTCTAGTGTTTAAGGTTAACAAACTTCATTCCCTAAGTATTCGATAGCCTAGATAGTCAAAATTACTGTGTATATTGATACTTACTAATCAAATTCCTCGTGAGAACGATACTTTACTCATCACTTTATTACTTGTTAGCAATCTGTGCACTTGCGGGATTATAAAACCAGCGAAACAATAGACACCTATAAAAATAGTTGTGACTTTTTGTATGAAATAGACACGTCTGTTTATTAACAAACACCTATATAAACAGTTGTGACTGTTTGTATAGAATTGACATGTCTGTTTATTAATAGACATATCTACTTGTTAATAAATATATCTATTTGTAATTTATTTATGAAAATTATAATAAGATAATTATTTTATTTCACACATATATATGCTAAGTGATATAATTGAGTAATATATATTTATTTATATATAATTCTATACATATTTCACTATTGCCATTCCTTCACTTTCTTATATTTTAACAATATATGAATTCTTTCTTTCTATACTATCTAATATACAAGCTATTTAAAACAATTTTTAAGTCTATAAATGTTAGGTTTTTTTTTTTTATGCCCGAGTATTACCATTAGCGTTAGCAGATGAAAACATTTCAAGACAACTTAAACTCATTAAATATAATTCTCCTTTTAGTTATTTTATATATATATATATATATATATATATATATATATATATATATATATATATATATATATATATCAAATTTAATTTAATTTTATAATGCATAAAGAGTACCTAAGGTAGTAGGATTATGAAGAAAGATGAAGCAAGGATGAACAAGGATTTTAATATAATCCCTCCACAACACTGCCTTGTCTATTGTCATATTAATTAAAGCTTGTTCCATACCTTATGGGATCTAATGATTACTTTCCCGCATACTTTTGTTTTTTTCTCCTCTATTAGGCTAAAGAACTCTCTGTTAGTAGTTGATACACTTGAATTGTATAGATGTTTTTAAGCACATTTGTATTCTAAATCATAGCATTTAGACAAGTATTTTCATACATAGTAGTTGATTTCATTAGTTTTCATAAATTCTGTTACTAAGACCTTAATTTCATGTTTTTTGCATTATTTCAGGTGTTTGGGTGAAGCCCCAAAGGATGAGAGTGCAAAAGAAAGCTTAGAGAGGTAAAAAGACAAAGAATTACTGTTGATACAAAGTACACGGGTCGTGTAAACCAAGCTCGAGACTTGTGTAACTCTCTGCCAGAAGAAAGCCAAGAGAATCGATGAGAAACACAAGTACATGGGTCGTGTAAGTAGACCTGTGTAATCTGCAGGGAACCTGTGTAAGTCTCTGCTGGGTGCAAGCTTGAAGAACCTTATGGGAATAATAGTACACGGCCATGTAATCAAGCCCGTGTAGTTGGCACAGACCTGTGTAACTTTCTGTGCCAAAATAAGACCACGCGATTCTCCTCCAACAAGTTACACGGCTCTACTTTGTGGGACTCGTGTAGTGACACATGGGCTGTGTACTATGCTACAGCCTGTTTTTTGATTCAAATTCCCCTCATGTTTTCTAATTCGAACGAGACTCCTAAAGCCTTTTGGACTCTAAATGACCTAACCCTAGAGCAACCATTATATATATAGAAGAGAAAACATAAGGAAGAAGGTCGGCCATTGTCATTGGGACAGCTACTGAAGGTTGCTGCTGTCAGGCTCTACATCAGTACCAAAAGAAGTTTTCCAGCTGAAGCTCCACAATATCAAAGCTGCAAACTCTTTTTGGTTCCTTCGTTTCATCTCCTTAGACAGATTTTTATTATTTTATTTCTTCTGCATAATTCTCTTTTCATTGTTTTTACTTTTTATAATGACATTTGTTGAACTCACCATGAGTGAGTAGTTTTCTTATTCTGGATTTGGGAGAGTAGCTCTTGTAATTATTATTATGGATGAACACTGAGTTTTATTTATTGGATTTGAGATTCGTTTCTTGATTTAATTTCTTGCAATCTTAATGCATTCTACATGTTGGTACCCACCTAGTTATGATTGTAGATGTTAATTGAAGGACTGAAAGGTGAAGATTAACATTAGAAAATCAAGATCTTGAACCTAAGAATTCTGACCTAGACATAGGCTGATACCTTTGTGGAACTTAAAAATTAGTCAAAGGTCTTAAAGAATTTTAATTAATTTGATCACCACAAAAGTAGGGTTCGAGTTAATTAAAATACACCCTTAATGCCTTGAGAGAGGATTTAGGATAGCTTAGGACTGATTTCCATTAAGGAAAACGATCCTCAAATCAGTAAATAAACGAGATAACATCCCTAGTAAGATTCAAGTGTGAAATCTTAATTCTAGAATTGCTTCAAATAAATCATTTCATTTTAAGTTTACCATTTTAGTGTATAAAGTTAACAAACTTCATTCCCTAAGTATTCGATAGCCTAGACAGTCAAGATTTCTGTGTAGATTGGTACTTGCTAAACAAAATTCCTTATGGGAACGATACTCTACTTATCACTTTATTACTTGTTAGCGATACGTGCGCTTGCGGTGATTGTAAAATAGCGAAACAGTAGTATGCCCTAGAGCATATTATTTTGTATGTATCTTGTACATATTTTATTAATAAAAAGGCAATTTCACTTTTTCGTTTGCATAATTTGTAACACCCCTAAGTTCGGTAGTGCGTTCTACTGCTCCAGTGACCAGTGTTGTCCGGACAGCTAGGATGCCTAGAACCACACCTTGATATGAGAGAGGAGACATAAATAATGAAATACAAGAAAAGAAAATACAAGAAAAACAAAGGAAAAATAATAGCAAAGAAATGTCACCAAGTTAAGCGAGCCGGAAACCTAGCGATGGGTGACCGCACCGGGAAGTCACGGCGTGGACCGTTGACTAGCCCTGGACTGCGAGGAACCCTGGAAAACATTTTTAAGACACAAATAGACCCTTGTTGAAGAATAAATCTCATTAGAAAGATCAAAGAAAAATTAAATAATTAGTACAAAGAAAAGTGAGAAATCGAAAAACAGACAAAATACGGTGTTACCGAAAAATCGGGAATGCAACCCGAACAGGGGCATTATGGTCATTTGAAATCCCGAAGTTTCTTTTGACCTAAATGTCCATTAAAAATAATTAATATTACACTTGGAAAATAAAATGAAAAATTAGTTTAGTGGTACCTAATACAAATAACTAAAATAAAGGGCTTAATGTGGGATTAAGTGAAAGTTTAGCTTAAAATATGATTTAAATTGTTTAGTGGTCCACTAAGAACATTAAAATGGTTAAATATATTCATTAGTGGGCAGATTCTTCCCACTCAAAAGGGTCATCTTCTTCATTCCATAACCCATGCCGAATTGAAGAGGAAAAGAAATCCTCCATAACCATTTTTCATGCAAGCTTTCTTATCTCCCCATTTTCAACTCCAATCCCTTAAGTAGCTTTATGAAAAATGGTCTACACATCACAAGGAAGATATTGATACCAATTTTGAGAAGTTTGGTGAAGGTTTAGCAAGTTACAATTAAAGGTAAGTTTGCATTTTTGAGAATTCCTTTGTTAAATTTTGTGTGCATGTTATGGGTGTTAGTTTTGTGAAGGAAATTTTAGAGTTTAACTAGTTATTGAAATAGCCATTTTGGACAGCCATGGGGTCATGCATTTGATGAATTATTATGCATATAATTGATGAGGAATAATGTTGATCATGGTGGTTTAATATCCTAATGAATTATTTCAAATATATATGGTGATTTATGCACTTGGATGGGAATTGGTAAATTGTAGGGCACTTTGATGTTGAAGGACAAATTTCGGCAGCCTTGGGGACACTTGAATAAATGTGTATATTCATGGGAGTGTTGGCAGAATTGTGGCATTAAGGAATGAAGGATATGTGTATGAAATTATTGTGTAAAGTGTATGTGAGAATTAGTGGTGTTTAGGTGTGTATGTAATGGTATTGAGATATTGTAAATGTGAATTATATTTGGTGTGTTGAGTGTAACACCCCTAAGTTCGGTAGTGCGTTCTGCTGTTCCGGTGACCAGTGCTGTCCGGACAGCTAGGATGCCTAGAACCACACTTCATTGTGAGTGAGGAGACATAAAATAATGAAATACAAGAAAAGAAAATACAAGAAAAGCAAAGGAAAAATAATAGCAAAGAAATGTAACCAAGTTAAGCGAGCCGAGAACCCTAGCGATGGGTGACCGCACCGGGAAGTCATAGCGTGGACCGTTGACTAGCCCTGGACTGCGGAGAACCCTGAAAAATATTTTTAGGACTCCAATAAATATTTATTGAAGTATAAATATCATTAGAAATATCAAAGAAAAATTAAATAATTAGTACAAAAGAAAAGTGAGAAATCGAAAATCGGACAAAACCCGGTGTTACCGAAAAATCGGGAATGCGACCCGAACAGGGGCATTATGGTCATTTGACACCCCGAATTGTCTTTTGACCTAAATGTCCATTAAAAATAAATAATATTACACTTAGAAAATAAAATGAAAAATTAATCTGGGGGTACCTAATATAAATAGCCAAAAGTGGAGTAAAAATGTGTAAATAAAACATTTAACTTATTATATGATTTAATAAGTGTAAGTGGACCACTAAAGGGATAAATTAAACATAAAATGGGCAGGTGTAGGTTCATTAAACAATCTGAAAATTCTTTTCTTCCAAGTTCTTCAACAATGCCGAATTGAGGAAAAGAAAATCCTCCATTGCCGTTGGCCTTCAAGCTTAATCTTCTCCTTTATTTCACTTCTAATCACCTAGGTAGCTTCACAAAAAATGGTCTACACATCACAAGGAAGATATTGATACCAAATTTGAGAAGTTTGGTGAAGGTTTAGCAAGTTACAATTAAAGGTAAGTTTGCATTTTTGAGAATTTCTTTGTTAAAGTTTATGTTCATGTTATGGGTGTTAGTTTGGTGAAGGAAAATTTTGAGTTTGAAGGGTTATTCTTGTTTTCATTTTGGACAGCCATGAGTCACGTTTTTTATGAGATATTTGTGCATATAATTGATGAGAAATGGTGTTGATCATGATGAATTAGTAACCTAGTGAATTATTTCATGTTTATATGGTGATTTATGCACTTGGATGGGAATTGGTAAATTGGATGGCACTTTGAGGTTGAAGAATGGTTTGCGGCAGCTTGGGGACACTTGAGTAATGGTATATATTGAAGGAAGTGTGGGCAGAATATTGACCTAGAAGGTTGATGAGATGTATGTAGATTGATATTGTAAAGTGTATGTAAAATTTGTAATGGTTAGGTGTGTTTGTAATGGTAATTAGAAATTGTAATTATGAATGATATTTGGTGTGTTGAGGGTAATGGTAATCTGCCCAAAATAATGTTAATGTAAAGTAGATAATGCTTTTGGTAATGTACCAAAACAGATTGGTAGGGTATGGAAGTAAACTTTGCAAGTTAAATGTGTGTTTGAAGTGGGGTGTGAAAGGCATAGTGAGGGCAGTGTACATTTTAGCCTATAACCTTAAATGTGTAACCTCAATTGGTATGAGACCAATTTGAGGTAAAACTAGGCACAAAATGTGCCAACTTTCATTGAGAAACCATGCCAAAATTCTGCTTGCAAGGTGACCTAAAAAAAATGACCAATTCGGATTAGGTGCAATTAGGACCTGAAAAATGACAAATTGGGCAGCAGTGAGTGTTTAGGCCATAACTCACTCAAACCAGGTCCAATTGACCTGAAATTTTGACCAAGAATAGTTAAGACCCATACCTACAAGTCTTATGAAGACACCAAAGCCCAGAAATGACCATAAGCAAGTCAAACAACTTGCACAAGTTCGGGTCCAAAAACTGGCCGAACCAGAATTGACCAATTTGACCTAAAATTGACCTAAAATGGTACCACTTGACCAGCAATAGTGTAATGACCATAACTTGGTCTACTTAACTCGGATTGACCTGAAATTTTGCACCGCATGCAATAAGACCTAGATCTACAAGTTTGTAGTTTCGACCGAGACCCGAAAATCGAGGGAACTAGATCGTCCGGTTAGGTCAAACCAGTGTTCCGGAATCGACAATTTGCATTATAATGCACTAAACATGTAAATGACTTTGGTAAAACGTACCAAACCTACAACCCTATGGAATTTGACATATTAACGTCACTAAAACCTAATTTACCTTAAAAGCAATGAGGGTCGGTATATTAGGTGATTAAGTGAATAATTGAGTTCAGTGCATTATTTACAAAACACCATCGATATAGACGAGTTTAATTTAATCTTGAAACACTTCAAATTGTGTTTCTCGATTAACAAGGACTCAACAAAAGGAAGGAAACACCGAGTCGGATCGAGAGACAGTCATCAGAGGTTTGTGCACAACTAGTTTTTAATTGATTTTGTTTTGAATATTTCATATGATTAAATGACATATTTTTCTTATGTATTATGTTTAACAAGCATTGGATTTAATTCAATGATTATTGAAATTGTTATAGTATGTATGAATTTAGCTTTGTGAAATGGTATTTCCACAAATATTAAGCATTGTTATGGATTGAATAAAGTATGTTTTGGAAAATTGTGATAGAACATGTTTTGAATTGTGATGGTAATTTTCATGAAAAAATGCAAATTTATGATTTGAATTGTGATGAGCATAAAAAAATTATTGGATATTGGAATTGAATTTGAATCGAATTATATTGTGATTTATGCTCACTAAAAGGATTGTGATATTGTTTTATATCTCACTATAGATGCTTGACTAGGTTATTACCCGTCTCTCTCATTTGTTGAGAAGACAATGGAGTGAGTTGTGTTTTGATTACCATGGTATGTGCACAGGCTTAGATTTTCCTCTGATTTGAGGTTAGATCTAAGTTTATTTTATCGTTATGGCCCTTGCGGAAGATTCATTATTGTGATGGTACTGTGCACGATGATTCGACCTCCCCGACCATAGGGAGTTAGAATCACATCGAATATGGCCCTTTCGGATTAGTCTTGCATAGTTAGTGAGATAAAGATTGATTTTTGAGATACAACATGGTTTTTGAGATGCATAATGACTTTTGAGATACAGTATGATTTTTGAGATACAAAATGATTTTGAGATACAGAATGGCTTTTGAATGGTAAGGAATGGTGATTTCAATTATGGTTTGTGTGTAATTGATTTTGTTGGAATTACTTAAATGGATATTCATGATTTAATACATTGAATTTTGTGATCAAAGTCATTTAGACAAATTATTTACATTCTTGGCAATGAATATTTTGAGTTGTGGAATTTGATGAGTATTCAGATTTCCAAATTATTTACTGTAAATTTTGTCAATATATATTGTACTATGTTTTAAATTATAGTTGTGCACCACTGAGTTCACCACTCAGCGATAGCTTTGTATGCTGTCGCAGGTAAGAAGAGCATAGAGCAGTGATTAAGTTGCTTTGAGGATACATTCAGATCAGCTCCAGGTATATCATAGATATACCCATGTACATAGTTTTTGATGTAAGCATGTAATAATATGTATGTAAATTTTTTGAGCAGTTGTATAAAAACTCTTGTAAAACATTTTGGTATGTAATTAAATGTAAATTATTGTAAATGTAAATTTGAGATTTCATTTACTTGAATAGTTTTGTATTATATTTCCTTTATCTCAGTCTTCGAAAAATCACTATGGATTTGAGTTGAGAAATATGTTGTGTTGAAAAAATATGTTGGAGTTGAGATTTGCAAATACATATTGAAGTGCTTTTTACAGGTTTTCTGAAGAACTGTTTTGTCCAAAATATAGATGGCACTCTGCCAAAATTTTTACAGAAATTCTAAATAAACCAAATGAGTTAGTTGTTTCACTTCAGTTCATCAAAGTCTTTAACACCTGTAAATAGTGCTCACCACTGTAAAAGAAGTAAGAAAAGTTTTTTAAAATCCCTTGTAGTGTACTTAATGGGTTATCAGTAGACGGAGTTGGTAATTCATTAGGTATACTACGGGATCATGTTATGCCTTACAGAGGGGTAGGGTGTGACATTGAGGGTAATGGTAATCTGCCCAAAATAATGTTAATGTAAAGTAGATTATACTGTGGTTAATGTACCAAAACAGATTGGTAGGGAAGTGAACCAAATTGCAAGGTATATGTGTGTTTGAAGTGGGGTGTGAAATGCATATTGAGGGCAGTGTACATTTTAGCCCATAACCTGAAATGTGTAACCTCAATTGGTATGAGACCAATTTGAGGTGAAACTAGGCACAAAATTTGCCAACTTTCATTGAGAAACCATACCAAAATTCTGCTTGCAAGGTGACCTAAGAAAATGACCAATTCGGATTAGGTGCAATTAGGACCTGAAAAATGACCAATTGGGCAGCAGTGAGTGTTTAGGCCATAACTCACTCAAAACAGGTCCAATTGACCTGAAATTTTAACCATGAATAGTTAAGACCCATACCTACAAGTCTTATGAAGACACCAAAACCCAGAAATGACCAGAAGCAAGTCAAAAATCTTGCACAAGTTCGGGTCCAAAAACTGGCCGAACCAAAGTTGACCAAATTGACCAAAAAAATGACCTAATTGATGCCATTTGACCAGCAATAGTATAATGACCATAACTTGGTCTACTTAACTCGGATTGACCTGAAATTTTGCTCCGCGTGCAATAAGACCTAGATCTACAAGTTTGTAGTTTCGACCGAGACCCGAAAACCGAGGGAACTAGATCGTCCGGTTAGGTCAAACCAGTGTCCCGGAATCCAGCAATTTGCATTAAAATGCACTAAGCAAGGAAATGACTTTGGTAAAACATACCAAACCTAAAACCCCATCAAATGTGACATATTAACGATACTAAAACCTAATTTACCTAAAACGCAACGAGGGTCGGTATATTAGGTGATTAAGTGAAAAATTGAGTTCAGTGCATTATTTACCAAACACCATCGATAGAGACAGTTTAATTTAGTACTGAAACACTTCAAATTGTGTTTCTCAGTTACTAAAGACTCGAGAAAGGAAGGAAATCTTGAGTCGGACAGAGGAGACGATCATCGAGGTTTGTGCACAACGGCTATTGCTTTTGAATTTTTCAATTGAGATAAATATTGAATATTTGTATATTATTGTTTTAAATTGTGTTTGTGCACAACGGCTATTGCTTTTGAATTTTTCAATTGAGATAAATATTGAATATTTGTATATTATTATTTTAAATTGTGTTTGTGCACAACAACTGTTTCTTTTGAATTATTTTCAATTGAAATAAATATTGACTATTTGTATATTATTGTTTTAAATTGTGTAAATGAGTTTGATGGACACTTATTGATTTAGAAATATTGTGAATGATTTGAAACTGTGAAAAATTGTTTGAATGACATTGATGGATACTTATTGATTAAAAAGCATTGTAAATGGTTTGAAATTGTGGGAAAGTTAGTTTAGTGTGATTTGTGAAAATTGAAGTTAATTATTAATTGTGTTGCCATTTTGTGAATGAAATTATGACTTTGGAAATTTATTGGATTCTCACGAATCATTTGAATAAAATGTTTGGAATTGATTTTGTGTTCAACTTAGCATGACAGTATCGTATCATTCCTTCTCCAATTATGGGGTTGTGATCGTTTATTTTCCTTCTCCATTTATGGAGTCGTGATCGTTTATTTTCCCTCTCTGGTTTACCAGTTGAGGTGATCGGATGAGTACTCATTATATAGCTAGCTCCCCTTCCTCATTGATTTCGATTAGTGAGGTTGTGATTGCTTTGTCGTGGTGTACAACACGGCATTGATCGGAAATTTGTGTCATGGCTTAAGTTGTGAATGAATTGGCAACACTGTATTCTTAAATTATTCGACTAAATTGCATTATTATGTATTGTGAGATTGTGAAATTGATTTAAACTCTCATTGACATATACTGTCTTTTGAATTCAAACATGATCTGACTTATTGAAAATTATTGTGATATTGACAAATGGAGTTTAAATTCTTGTTGACATTTATTGTCTTGAATTTAACTATGATTTTAAGTATCCACTATTTTCATGACTTATGAATTGTGATTTAAATTGTATTTGGTTAATGTTGTACTGCTGAGACATTGTCTCGTGATAGCTTTAATTCTTTATCGCAGTAGAGACAGACAGGCGTGAGACTAGGCTGCATATACCTCAATGAGAGATTTTTGGGTATAATGAGTATACCAATATTTTGCATTTTGTCTTGTAATGTATGACCTTTGTATGTACATATTGTTTTTGGTTTTGAGCGATTGTAAATTCAAATTGTACCTTGAAGTTGTAAATTAATTATGAGTTATTTGACTTGTAAAAATTGTATTATATTTCCTTATCTCGGACTTTGAAAAATTTCTATGGATTTGAATTGAGAAAAATGTTGTGTTGAGAAATGTATTGGAGTTGAGATTTGGAAAATTATTGAAGTACTTTTTACAGATTTTCTGAAGAACTGTTTTATCCAAAATACAGATGGCACTCTGCCAAAATTTTTATAGAAATTCCAAATAAACCAATTGAGTTAGTTATTTCACTCAGTTCACCAAAGTCTTTAACACCTGTAAATAGTGCTCACCACTGTAAAAGAAGTAAGAAAAGTTTTTAAAATCCCTTGTAGTGTATTTAATGGCTTATCAATAGACGGAGTTGGTAATTCATTAGGTATACTACGGGATCATGTTATGCCTTACTGAGGGTTAGGGTGTGACATGTTTTAGTGGTATCAGAGCATAGTTTTTAAATTCTGTTTTCACCTGTTATTTGAATGTTCTTTCTTCATAGTACAACTGCTCAATATCATTGTTGATACATACGATTACATTCTGATATAAATATGCACTAACGAGTAAATATCCTTATGTTATTGTTCAGAAAGCTAAGATCCTCGCATTGAATATGGAAGAGGGTGATCGTTGATCGATCGATCTATTGAGGTGAGGTGCAAGGGGATGCCGGGCTTACATAATGTTAGTGGTTGAAGACACCGGCCTGCTGATCTGCAGATTTCTGCTCGATTCGCTCGAGATGGCTGCAATATTCCAACAAATGGTGATAATGCGCCTACTCAAGTCCCAATCTGAGACACGATGGTACAACCACGATCTCCTACAAGCGATATGATAAATTGATGAATTATGGGGCTCTGAGTTTAAGGGGCGATAGATCTTCTAGAGGCTGAGCAGTGGTTAGAGAGGATGGATAGGGTATTCAAGAAACTTCATTGTACAGAGGAGCTCGGACTTGAATACTCAGTATCTTTGTTCTGAGGATGCTTATGGTGGTGGAAAACCATTCCCCACGGTATGGTAGAGCTGCAGTGCTAACATGGAATGACTTCCTCGGGAATTCAGTGAAATATGTCCCCGATGCTTATGTAGACCGAAGCGCAAGAATTCCTAAGTTTGAAACAGAGGCGGATCGGTGGTGAGTATGAAAGGAATTCTCCGCCTTAGCCACTATGCACGATAAGCTTGCTTGCTACCAGCAGGAGAGATGCAAGAGGTTTGAAGCGGCTTGAAGCCCGATGTCAGTACAAGTGCTCGGTTTCAAACAAACTAACTACTCTGAACTTGTTTCTCAATCCCTAAAGTTGGAAAGAGTTGAGATTGAGACTTATACTGAGAAAAAGAGATCGGAGAAGGCGGATGAAGAGGAAAGTCAAGAGAAACGAGTTCCGGTGGTCCCTCTTGGAAAGAGGAAGAACTATGAGGGACACAACAGAGGTGGCAAGAAGTCCGGTAGGGAGGACATTCGTGAGAAACCTCCTTTATCCGGTCAAAGATAGTACCGGAGGTTCCTACCATTCCCGCCAATGTGAAAATTGTGGAAGATATCATGGTGGGATATGCTATAAGGCTATTGGAGCCTGTTATAACTGTGGAGGCATAGGACACTTTGCCAAGGACTGCACCGATGAGTCGCGAGTTGGACCACCTCCTACTCTGCGGAAGGGTCGATTCGAGCCACTTGCAGTTCACAACCACCCAGCAGAGGTAGAGCGGGGGTAGAGGTAACCAAAGAGCAGCCAAGGCACGATAAAACATTCAGAGCAAGATAGTGCTCCAGTCAGAGTCTATGCCATGAGACAGAGAGAAGTGGCCAAGACATCTGATGTCGTGGCTGGTACCTTCTCAACTTTTAACCAAGATGTGTTTGTGTTAATCGATCTGGGTTCTACCCATTCTTATGTGTGTGCTAGCATCATTGATTGCATTGCTGCTCCAGGTACAAAAATGGATTTTGAGGTGCTAGTAACAAGTCCGGTAGGAGAGGAGGTCAGGGAAATAAATTTTGATACATTAGTGATTAGTCCTTTAGGATAGGGATTGTGATAATAAGTGAAATTAGTTTTGGAAGAGTTTATCGGCGAAAAGTATTTCCTGACACACCATAAGTTATAAAGCTAATTGGCGAGCCTATTTAATGTAAAGCAAGAGGACGTAAAAGTAAGTTACACTAATAGAATTGCTCTAGATGAAGGCAGAGATGTTACTGTTAGTATTTGTTAATAGATATTGTAATCAGAAGAAGTTCGGATATCAGTGAATTTGAAAAGGATAAAAGATAGGAAAGTTTGATCTATTGAATAAGCTGTAGATTGCAGTACTAACTTGAGATTATTGTGTAGAGCTACGTACTACCCGATAGTACACCTAGATGAGAATAGTTGCCAACGGCATACATTTTGTATAGTTATGCCGGAATGAGAATTTAATTGTTAGAAATAAGTTGAAAATCCTACTTAGGGATCTAAAACTCAAAAGTTAGAATATCGAAAGGTTATAGTTCGATTACAAAGGAAGTAAGTTATAGAGTATTGTGAGATAAAAGAGTTATGGAAGTAGAGATTTGAGCAGTTGATTCATATATAACAAAGAAATATTCGAATGTGAGGAAGACTATGGACTAGAATGGTCGGAGGACCAATGCACGATGAATGATTCTAACATGACCTCAAGGGTCATTCAAGAAGGAACGTGGTGAAATATTAGACAACATAATAGTAAGAGGAGATTGGGGTTATCCAAGCAAATTAAACATTGTATTAGATTGTTAAAAGTCTTACGACCATATAGAAAGGAGAAAATAAACGTATGACTATTGTAAGATGACTCTTTGGGTAAAATTTCATGGACGAAATTTATTTAAGGGGGAGAATTGTAACACCCTAAGTTTGGTAGTGCGTTCTGATGTTACGGTGACCAGTGCTGTCAGGACAGCTAGGATGCCTAGAACCACACCTTGATATGAGAGAGGAGACATAAATAATGAAATACAAGAAAAGAAAATACAAGAAAAACAAAGGAAAAATAATAGCAAAGAAATGTCACCAAGTTAAGCGAGCCGGAAACCTAGCGATGGGTGACCGCACCGGGAAGTCACGGCGTGGACCGTTGACTAGCCACTGGATCATGGAACCACGGAAAACATTTTAAGACACAAATAGACCCTTGTTGAAGAATAAATCTCATTAGAAAGATCAAAGAAAAATTAAATAATTAGTACAAAGAAAAGTGAGAAATCGAAAAAGCAGACAAAATACGATTATTCTGAAAAATCTGAATGCAACCCGAGCAGGCATTATGGTCATTTGAAATCGAAGTTTCTTTTGACCTAAATGTCCATTAAAAATAATTAATATTACACTTGGAAAATAAAATGAAAAATTAGTTTAGTGGTACCTAATACAAATAACTAAAATAAAGGGCTTAATGTGGGATTAAGTGAAAGTTTAGCTTAAAATATGATTTAAATTGTTTAGTGGTCCACTAAGAACATTAAAATGGTTAAATATATTCATTAGTGGGCAGATTCTTCCCACTCAAAAGGGTCATCTTCTTCATTCCATAACCCATGCCGAATTGAAGAGGAAAAGAAATCCTCCATAACCATTTTTCATGCAAGCTTTCTTATCTCCCCATTTTCAACTCCAATCCCTTAAGTAGCTTTATGAAAAATGGTCTACACATCACAAGGAAGATATTGATACCAATTTTGAGAAGTTTGGTGAAGGTTTAGCAAGTTACAATTAAAGGTAAGTTTGCATTTTTGAGAATTCCTTTGTTAAATTTTGTGTGCATGTTATGGGTGTTAGTTTTGTGAAGGAAATTTTAGAGTTTAACTAGTTATTGAAATAGCCATTTTGGACAGCCATGGGGTCATGCATTTGATGAATTATTATGCATATAATTGATGAGGAATAATGTTGATCATGGTGGTTTAATATCCTAATGAATTATTTCAAATATATATGGTGATTTATGCACTTGGATGGGAATTGGTAAATTGTAGGGCACTTTGATGTTGAAGGACAAATTTCGGCAGCCTTGGGGACACTTGAATAAATGTGTATATTCATGGGAGTGTTGGCAGAATTGTGGCATTAAGGAATGAAGGATATGTGTATGAAATTATTGTGTAAAGTGTATGTGAGAATTAGTGGTGTTTAGGTGTGTATGTAATAGTATTGAGATATTGTAAATGTGAATTATATTTGGTGTGTTGAGGGTAATGGTAATCTGCCCAAAATAATGTTAATGTAAAGTAGATTATACTGTGGTTAATGTACCAAAACAGATTGGTAGGGAAGTGAACCAAATTGCAAGGTATATGTGTGTTTGAAGTGGGGTGTGAAATGCATATTGAGGGCAGTGTACATTTTAGCCCATAACCTGAAATGTGTAACCTCAATTGGTATGAGACCAATTTGAGGTGAAACTAGGCACAAAATGTGCCAACTTTCATTGAGAAACCATACCAAAATTCTGCTTGCAAGGTGACCTAAGAAAATGACCAATTCGGATTAGGTGCAATTAGGACCTGAAAAATGACCAATTGGGCAGCAGTGAGTTTTTAGGCCATAACTCACTCAAAACAAGTCCAATTGACCTGAAATTTTAACCATGAATAGTTAAGACCCATACCTACAAGTCTTATGAAGACACCAAAACCCAGAAAAGACCAGAAGCAAGTCAAAAATCTTGCACAAGTTCGGGTCCAAAAACTGGCCGAACCAAAGTTGACCAAATTGACCAAAAAAATGACCTAATTGATGCCATTTGACCAGCAATAGTATAATGACCATAACTTGGTCTACTTAAGTCAGATTGACCTGAAATTTTGCCCCGCGTGCAATAAGACCTAGATCTACAAGTTTATAGTTTCGACCGAGACCCGAAAACCGAGGGAACTAGATCGTCCGGTTAGGTCAAACCAGTGTCCCGGAATCCAGCAATTTGCATTAAATGCACTAAGCAAGGAAATGACTTTGGTAAAACATACCAAACCTAAAACCCTATCAAATGTGACATATTAACGACACTAAAACCTAATTTACCTAAAACGCAACGAGGGTCGGTATATTAGGTGATTAAGTGAAAAATTGAGTTCAGTGCATTATTTACCAAACACCATCGATAGAGAGTTTAATTTAGTACTGAAACACTTCAAATTGTGTTTCTCAGTTACTAAAGACTCAGGGAAAGGGAAGGAAATACTGAGTCAGACCAGGGAGACAGTCATCAGAGGTTTGTGCACAACGGCTATTGCTTTTGAATTTTTCAATTGAGATAAATATTGAATATTTGTATATTATTGTTTTAAATTATGTTTGTGCACAACAGCTATTGCTTTTGAATTTTTCAATTGAGATAAATATTGAATATTTGTATATTATTGTTTTAAATTGTGTTTGTGCACAACAACTGTTTCTTTTGAATTATTTTCAATTGAAATAAATATTGACTATTTGTATATTATTGTTTTAAATTGTGTAAATGAGTTTGATGGACACTTATTGATTTAGAAATATTGTGAATGATTTGAAACTGTGAAAAATTGTTTGAATGACATTGATGGATACTTATTGATTAAAAAGCATTGTAAATGGTTTGAAATTGTGGGAAAGTTAGTTTAGTGTGATTTGTGAAAATTGAAGTTAATTATGAATTGTGTTGCCATTTTGTGAATGAAATTATGACTTTGGAAATTTATTGGATTCTCACGAATCATTTGAATAAAATGTTTGGAATTGATTTTTTGTTCACACTTAGCATGACAGTATCGTATCATTCCTTCTCCAATTATGGGGTTGTGATCGTTTATTTTCCTTCTCCATTTATGGAGTCGTGATCGTTTATTTTCCCTCTCTGGTTTACCAGTTGAGGTGATCGGATGAGTACTCATTATATAGCTAGCTCCCCTTCCTCATTGATTTCGATTAGTGAGGTTGTGATTGCTTTGTCGTGGTGTACAACACGGCATTGATCGGAAATTTGTGTCATGGCTTAAGTTGTGAATGAATTGGCAACACTGTATTCTTAAATTATTCGACTAAATTGCATTATTATGTATTGTGAGATTGTGAAATTGATTTAAACTCTCATTGACATATACTGTCTTTTGAATTCAAACATGATCTGACTTATTGAAAATTATTGTGATATTGACAAATGGAGTTTAAATTCTTGTTGACATTTATTGTCTTGAATTTAACTATGATTTTAAGTATCCACTATTTACATGACTTATGAATTGTGATTTAAATTGTATTTGGTTAATGTTGTGCACCACTGAGACATTGTCTCAAATGATAGCTTTTAATTGTCGCCGCAGTAGAGAGAGCATGTAGGCAGAATAGGCTGCATATACCTCCAGCGAGAGATTTTTCGGGTATAATGAGTATACCAATATTTTGCATTTTGTACTGTAATGTATGACACTGTATGTACATATTGTTTTTGGTTTTGAGCAGTTGTAAATTCAAATTGTACCTTGAAGTTGTAAATTAATTATGAGTTATTTGACTTGTAAAAAAATTGTATTATATTTCCTTATCTCAGACTTTGAAAAATTTCTATGGATTTGAATTGAGAAAAATGTTGTGTTGAGAAATGTATTGGAGTTGAGATTTGGAAAATTATTGAAGTGCTTTTTACAGGTTTTCTGAAGAACTGTTTTATCCAAAATACAGATGGCACTCTGCCAAAATTTTTACAGAAATTCCAAATAAACCAATTGAGTTAGTTATTTCACTCAGTTCACCAAAGTCTTTAACACCTGTAAATAGTGCTCACCACTGTAAAAGAAGTAAGAAAAGTTTTTAAAATCCCTTGTAGTGTATTTAATGGGTTATCAGTAGACGGAGTTGGTAATTCATTAGGTATACTACGGGATCATGTTATGCCTTACAGAGGGGTAGGGTGTGACATAATTTATTTATGTGTAATTGAAAAGGTCCATTGATATTTTGTTAGAAATTCTATTCTTAAGTTGTTAAGAATATGAGTGACAGTATTTCTAGTACAAAGTATCATAAATTAGTTCACAATCGAGAATACTTCACAAAGGACATGACTTATCTAGAAAGATTGTAATCATGTTTGTTCCCAAGGTATTTATATGAGATATAAATAAGATAGAGTGGTGAGTCTCATGACACATAACAAATGTGATAGGCACTTATACATAATAAGTAGGCCGAACCAGTGACGCTTATGACAAGCACATGGAGTTTACTCTTGTCAATGCATTGTCATGTATTATATCAGTGCATATAATCTTTAGACTTGATATAACATAGTTATCTTATATATAGGTGGTTTGAGTTTGATACTACTTTCATACTTGTACTATGTATGGGTATATGGGCATGTGTTGACTCCTACTAGTTATATATGGAGATAGGTGTTGATCAAGATGGAATCTATTACCCTAAGTAAATAGGGATGAAATTCTATGTTCATTTAATTATTCTTGATGATTTAAGTTCCAAGCCAGGACAGATAGAATTAGTCTGAAAAGAGTTTCTGATAAGAAAATCTAATTAATCAAGAATTGGAATTAAAAGAGAACATAATGTTCATAGCGAATAGAGTTTGACATTAACCATGACTCCAGCTGAAATTGGGATTTTGTAACTGAGAGATTCTAGTGCATGGTAACATATGATTAAAGGTTCATTTAAGGTATTCCTTATTACTAATTGAGTGACCATGGCATGCTATGCTAGGTGTCAATCATGGTCTATGGAATGCCTGAAATGATTTAAAGAAATCATTTAAGATAAGAAAGAGTTCTAATGATATTATGGGATAATATCATTTATCATTGCCAATAAGTAATAAGCCTAGTAAGTCACACATCTACATAAGTTAATCACCAAGTAAAATATGGTTTAATTGATTAATTAAAGAGTTTAATTAATTAATTAATTAAATATGTTTGGTTTGCAATAAGATTGCAAGGTCCCTAGCATGACTTGAAACCAAATCTAGGTTATTGGATGTATAGCATAAATTAAATTTATATTTAAATTATTTAAATATGAATTTAATTGTAAGAAATTAATTAATGGAGATTAATTAATCAATTAATTTATATTTGATATAAATTAATTTGAAGAAGAGAAATTATTATTTTGAGTTAAGAACTCAAATTAAAATATAAAATAAGATTAAATCATATGGTGACATGTGGCACCATGAGATGTTGACACATGGCACCATATGATCTTGCCACTTGTCTTCCTATGATGGAAGACCACTTTTTGTGATTTAAATGGAGCTTGACACTTGGCTCTATAGGATTGAGTCAACCAAAAGCAAGATGGGATCTTGTGGTGACATGTGGCAAGGAGTTAGTAAGGTTTGACTTTACTATAAAAAAGGAAAAGGAAGAAAGAGAATTCATTCTCTTTTTCTTCTTCAAAGTGGATGGCAACTTGGTGTTCTCCTCTTCTCTTCATTTTCTCACTTGATTCAAAGAGAAATTATTTGTTTTATTTGAATTAAAAGTGTTAGAAATTGTTTCTAATTCACTAAACATCCTTTAACCTTCACTGAAGCACTAAACCCCATCATCAAGCGGTTAGCAAGGCTTGAGAGAAAAGATTTGGGGCTGCCATTGTTTCAACTTAGTGTGCTTGTGGTGGACAAGCTAGAGGGACTACAATTGGGGTCCTAGAGGCATTAAAAGCAAGAGAGATTCATTGATTGTGCACTTGGAGGTTAGTAATCAAAAACCCCTCTTTTAGTTAGGGTTTAATTGAATAAAATGTTAATTCACAATCTTTGATGGCAAATGAATATTTAAAACATTTTAAAATGTTTTTTGGTATGAAATTGGGCATTGGAAATTGATTAGGCACATAACTCATCAAGCATGTGGCATGTAACCCTAGATTAATTTTTGAAATTCAAGCTCCTAATGCCCTTTAATCCATGCTTCCACTCCTTCACTCTCAATAGAGATTATCATCAAATCTCCTAACAGGTTAAAAAAAAAAATCATCAAATCTTATGACTTTTTGAGCATTGCTGTGACACCCCTTACCCGTCTGCAGTGTAGCCGAGCAAGATATGCCACACAGTGTACCGAAACACCATATTTTATTTCAATTATTTTTATCCTCCCTTATTTATTTTTTTCATAGTTATGAAGTAAAATTGGTGAAGTATAATTTATTTGTGTCATTTATGGAAAACATCAATTTATTTGAGGTTCCGCAAATTTTATAGAAAATCCAACAGAGTACCGGCTAAAAATGGAGAAACAGTTCTTCAGAACCTATGAAAAACACTTCCAATAATCAATTCCAATCATTCTCAGACTCCAATAACCATCAACATGGTCTTAACATTAGCAATCATTTCAAGTTCTCAACATGAATCCCCAATTTCATTCAAATTCAAAATCAACTAAAATTTCATGAAGATATTCTCAAATTATATTAATTAACAAAATTCTTCAAAATATGTACATCAACATATGGTTACATAAATTTACTATTTACATGAGTTCATAATTTACAAATCACAAACTACTACCTATTACAAAATGCAAAAACATAATTTCAAAAGGGACCTAAAGTTCTTACCACTGATGCACTGTAGATGAGAGGTGACTCTGACTCTAGGCAGATCTGTGACCTCACCCAGTCTGTGGTCTGCTAGGCCCTCTATCTGTCTCTCTAGACCTACACGTGGCAAAAAGCAACGCGCTAAGCAATAATGCTTAGTGGTGCCAATAATAAAATAAAAAGAAATAATAGAAAATAAATATGCAGTGCATGTTCTGATGTCTTATGCAGACAATTTTTCGATCATTATTGGTAATCTTATTTATTTTGTATTTGTTATATTCATAATTTCATTAAATTTATCCACTTCCATTTTTAGTTGCCCAAGTAACCTATACTGGATGACGGGACTGGATAAACGGGTAAACTGGCACTGGGTATCAAGTACCTCAGGCCGTCACACCATCGGTCACATATGTATCTCCAGGTATGCAAAAAAATAGCTAATGAGCTGTAATAAATATTAGGCACAAGGCCAAATATCAACACAATGTCAGAATATCTAAAAGCCATAAAATCACAGAATGGCATAATGCCATGTGCAGTATTGCTAACTGAACCCTATTGGCATGCTAACCTATCCAAACCAATCTTGCTAGGTGTACTAAGGTATGTTACACTTTTAAATTGTACAATTCTTGAAATTTAAGTTTAGGTGTTACTATTTATTTCATTAGTCAACTAAAATGTTGACTTTTGCATAGACAATAGGTACATTGGTTTTAATACTCTCAACATACCACATTTTGCATTCTAAAATTATTGGTATTGGTTGCTAATACCATTTCTAAGCTTAGTGTTAGTTATTCAAAATTTTCAGATTTCAAGCCTCATATTTACTGTTTCATTGGTCATTTGTACAGTAGGAATTTGGCAAAATTGTCTTCATGAAAGTTGTTCCTTATTTTGTCTAGTTACATTTCCTTTTTTGAATCACTCCATTTGGAGTTTTTTAGCTCAAGTTATGGCCTAAAAACCATAACTAGCCAGATTGGACAGAATCCAAAATTCTGGGCAAAACTGGTTCTCCCAGATTTGGTAACCTAAGTTTGGTTGGAAATTTGACAAGTTATGGTCAGAATTTGGGTTTATGTTCTTCATAAAAGTTGTAGGTATATGTCTCAGCTTTCTACTGGTAAAATTTAAGGTCAATTGGACCTTTTTACACTGAGTTATGACCAAATGAATAGACACTATTCATTTGGTCATTTTGCCCAGGCAGAATGCAAGTCACCCAGATTAGGGCAATTTTCAGGTCAACTTGGTTTGGTTTTCTGGGCAGGGTTTCTATACCAAAGTTGTGCCATTATGTGTCTAGTTTTATATCCAATTGGCCTTGCACCAATTGCACTTTCACCTTTCAAGTTATAGCTGCCCAAACCTACTGGACTCACACCTAGCCCTACAGGTCACCAAGGGCAGCATACCTAACTTCAATTCCATTGTCCTAAATCACTTCAATTCCTCATCACATATAGTTAAATGGTCACTAATTGACCATTACAATGTTCCTATACCATTACATGAGCAAACCCTAATTTTGTTCAAGTCTCCAAGTTCTCAAAGTACAATTTATGCATTAAACTTGCAATTTTAACTTATATCATGTCCTTAAACATGAATTGAGTGAGAGAGAGAATAAATTGGGCACTAACCTTGATTTAGCTAATTTCCAAAGCTTGAGAACTCTTATTTTTCTCTTGCTTTTTGCTGCCCAAGACTTGCTCTAGGTGTAAGGGTAAATATTTGTGAAGGGAAGCTAGGGTTTTGGGGTGATTTGTGTGGGTTAGCTCAAGCTTGATCAAGCTTCCATGGAGTTTTCTTTCCTCTCTCTCTCTCTCTATGTTTTTTGGCTGCCCAAAGGTTGAAGAAGCAACTATTTTTCTTTCTTTTTTCTACCCATTAAGTCATTTTAAATAAGTTAATGCCATGTGTCAAAGTTTGATTAGGTGGGAGGATTTTTAATGACATCATAATGATGTCATAATTCCAATTCCTGTAATTTTCTTTCCTTTTCTTGTCTACTAAATTTTAATTTAATTTTTAGCAATATTTATTCACATATTATGTCATAATAATTATTTACTTAACTGGCCAAGTCGGCCAAAAATCATCTCTGAAGACGAAATGACCAAAATGCCCTCTGTTTGGCTTATTAAGCCAAAATCGTCTGTATCGATTGAAAAATTTTTCTAAACATTTTCTTGGCATTTTAATGCCATAGGAATCTCAATGAACCTTCTCTGGAGTCCCAAAAATTATTTTATTAATTTTCTCCCGGGTCTAGGCCTCCTAGTTGCGAGAACTGCAACTTCCCACTGGGTTACCTATAGCTAGGGCACCGGCTCATTTAACTTGGTTATATATTATTTCTAAAATTTTTTCTAAAATTTTTCTTATTAATATTTGAGTTAATTATGGTTCCTCACTTTAGTTTAAATATTCTTCCGGATGTTCTAGCTGTCCGGACCAACACTGGTCACCGAAACAGTAGAATGTATGGAGTTGCTACAGGGAGGGTGTTATAATTCTTCTCCTTTAATTTAAATTTCGTCCTCAAAGTTTACCTAATGTAAACAGTTGAGGGAACTATTGCCTCATCGTCTCTTCACTTTCCCAAGTTGCCTCCTCAGTGTTGTGGTGCCTCCAAAGCACTTTCACCAGTGGAATCTGCTTATTCCTCAACTCTTTCACTTCTCGAGCCAGGATCCGTATGGGTTCTTCTTCATATGTCAAATCCGGTTGTACTTTAATTTCTCCCATGGAGATGACATGTGAAGGATCTGAGCGGTATCTTCTTAGCATAGATACTTGGAACACATTGTGGATCTTATCCAGCTCTGGTGGTAAAGCTAGCCTATAGGCCACTGGACCCACACGTTCAATGACTTCATATGGGCCAATAAACCTAGGGCATAACTTACCTTTTCTTCCAAACCTCAGTACCTTATTCCACGGTGACACCTTGAGGAACACTTTGTCGCCAACTGTGTATCCTATTTCTTTTCTCTTCAGATCAGCATAGGATTTTTGTCTGTCTGAGGTAACTTTCAGATTGGCTTTGATTAGTTTTACCTTCTCCTCAGTCTGTTTCACCAGGTCTGGCCCTACCAGTTTATCTTCACCCAATTCAGTCCAGCACACTGAAGTTCTACATTTCCTCCCATACAATGCTTCATACGGGGCCATTTGGATGCTAGCTTGGTAGCTATTGTTGTATCCAAATTCTGCTAGTGGGAGGTATCTATCCCAACTTCCCTCAAACTCAATGACACAACTCCTCAGCATATCCTCAAGGACCTGCCATATATTTCAATTTATTATTATTATTTCAATTTAATATTTGTATTAGTTCAATTAGTTTCAATTGTTTACCTGGATTACTCTTTCTGATTGCCCATCCGTCTGAGGATGGAAAGCTATGCTGAAGTGGAGTTGTGTACCCAAGGATTCATGCAACTTCTTCCAAAATCTTGATGTAAACCTTGGGTCTCGATCAAATATGATGGAAGGTGGAATTCCATGCAGTCTAACTATCTCACTGATATACAATTCTGCTAACTTCTCGAGTGAATAGTCAGTCCTAATTGGCAGAAAGTGTGCTGACTTTGTCAATCTATCTACTATCACCCATACTGCATCATGCTTCTTTTGGGTGAGAGGTAGACCACTTACAAAATCCATGGTGATCCGATCCCATTTCCATTCAGGTATGCGTATAGGTTGTTGCAAACCCGATGGAACTTGATGTTCTGGCTTAACTTGCTGGCATGCCAAGCATTTAGTCACATAGTCAGCTATGTCCTTCTTCATACCAAGCCAACAATACTGAAGCTTCAGATCATGATACATTTTTGTACTTCCTGGGTGCATAGCATAAACACTGGTGCGTGCCTCTTTCAGAATACTGGCTTTTAATTCCCCATTATCTGGTACACATACTCTTCCTTTGTAGTACAGACACCCATCTGTTTTCACTTCATAGTCGGTTTCTTTCCCTTATAGGATTTTGCTCATAATAGCCTTTAGCTTCTCATCTACCTTCTGCCCATCTAAAATATGTTGTAGCAGGTTTGGCCTCACTTACAACTCAGCCAAAATAGCTCCATCTCGAGCCAAAGATAGACGGGCATTCAATGATCTTAAAGCTGTGATGGATTTTCTGCTCAAAGCATTAGCAACTACATTTGCCTTCCTAGGATAATAGTCAATCACACAATCATAGTCCTTCAGGAACTCAATCCATCGCCTCTGTCTAAGGTTGAGCTCCTTCTGGGTTGGCAAGTATTTTAGACTTTTGTGGTATATGTAAATGTAGCACTTTTCACCATACAAGTAATGCCTCCATATCTTCAGTGCGAAGATAATTGCTGCAAGCTCTAGATCATGGGTAGGGTAATTCTGTTCATGTGGCCTTAGCTACTTGGAAGCATAAGCGACCACCTTCCCCTCTTGCATTAATACACACCCTAGCCCATTATGAGAGGCATCACTGTAGACTACAAAGTCCTTTCCCGACACTGGCTATATTAACACTGGTGCCTCAATCAACATAGCCTTCAACTTCTCAAAATTGGCCTAACACTTGTCACTCCAGTCAAATCTGACATTCTTGTGTAACAACTTGGTCATTGGAGCAGCTATTAATGAAAATCCCTTCATAAATCTTCTGTAATACCCAGCTAGCCCTAAGAAACTTTTGACCTTAGTTGTATTCCTGGAAGGCTTCCATTCCATCACTGCTTCTATTTTATTGGGATCCACTCTAATCCCATTAGCTGACACTATGTATCCAAGGAATGCAATCTCATTCAACCAAAAGTCACACTTGGACAACTTAGCATACAACTTCTTTTCTCTCAGGGTTTGCAGAACAATCCTCAAATGCTCATCATGTTCTTCCCTGGTCTTGGAATACACCAAAATATCTTCAATAAAGACCACTACGAACCGATCTAAGTATGGATGGAAGATACGGTTCATAAGGTCCATGAATGCTACTGGTGCATTTGTTAGGCCAAAGGGCATCACCAAGAACTCATAATGCCCATTATTTTATTATGATGTCTTATGCAGACAATTTTTCAATTATTATTGATAATCTTATTTATTTTGTATTTGTTATATTCATAATTTCATTAAATTTATCCACTTCCATTTTTAGTTTTCCAAGTAACTTATACTGGATGACTAGACTGGATAAATGGGTAAATTGGCACTGGGTATCAAGTACCTCAAGCCGTCATACCATTGGTCACATATGTATCTCCCGGTGTGCAACAGAACAACTCATGAGTTGTAATAAATATTAGGCACAAGGCCAAGTATCAACACAATGTTAGAATGGCTAAAAGCCATAAAATCATAAAATGGCATAATGCCATGTGCAGTACTGCTAATTGAACCCTATTGGCATGCCAACTTATCCAAACCAATCTTGCTAGGTGTACTACGGCATGTTACACTTTAAATTGTACAATTCTTGAAATTTAAGTTTAGGTGTTACTATTCATTTTATTAGTCAACTAAAATGTTAACTTTTGCATAGACAATAGGTACATTGGTTCTAATACTCCCAACATACTACATTTTGCATTCTAAAATTGTTGGTATTGGTTGCCAATACCATTTCTAAGCTTAGTGTTAGTTATTCAAAATTTTTAGATTTCAAGCCTTATATTTACTGTTCTATTGGTTATTTGTACAGTAGGAATTTGATAAAATTATCTTCATGAAAGTTGTTCCTTATTTTGTCTAGTTACATTTCCTTTTTTGAATCACTCCATTTGGAGTTTTGCAGCTCAAGTTATGGCCTAAACACCATAACTGGCTGGATTAGGCAGAATCCAAAATTCTGGGCAAAACTGGTTCTACCACATTTGGTAACATAAGTTTGGTTAGAAATTTGACTAAGTTATGGTCAGAATTTGGATTTATGTTCCTCATAAAAGTTGTAGGTATATGTCTCAGCTTTCTGCTGGTAAACTTTCAGGTCAATTGGACCTTTTTACACTGAGTTATGACCAAATAAATAGACACTGTTCATTTGGTCATTTTGCCCGGGCAGAATGCAAGTCACCCGGATTAGGGCAATTTTTAGGTCAACTTGTTTTGGTTTTCTAGGCAGGGTTTCCATACCAAAGTTGTGCTATTATGTGTCTAGTTTCATGTCTAATTGGCCTTGCACCAATTGCACCTACACCTTTCAAGTTACAGCTACCCAAACCTGCTGGACTCACACCCAGCCCTGTAGGTCATCAACGGCAGCATACCTAACTTCAATTCCATTGTCCTAAATCACTTCAATTCCTCATCACATTTAGTTAAATGGTCACTAATTGACCATTACAATGTTCCTATACCATTACATGAGCAAACCCTAATTTTGTTCAAGTCTCCAAGTTCTCAAAGTACAATTTATGCATTAAACTTGCAATTTTAACTTATATCATGTCCTTAAACATGAATTGAGTGAGAGAGAGAATAAATTGGGCACTAACCTTGATTTAGCTAATTCCCAAAGCTTGAGAACTCTTATTTTTCTCTTGCTTTTTGCTGCCCAAGACTTGCTCTAGGTGTAAGGGTAAATATTTGTGAAGGGAAGCTAGGGTTTTGGGGTGATTTGTGTGGGTTAGCTCAAGCTTTATCAAGCTTCCATGGAGTTTTCTTTCCTCTCTCTCTCTCTCTACGTTTTTTGGCTGCCCAAATATTGAAGAAACAACTGATTTTTCTTTCTTTTCTTCTGCCCATTAAGTCATTTTAAATAAGTTAATGCCATGTGTCAAAATTTGATTGGGTGGGAGGATTTTTAATGACATCATAATGATGTCATAATTCGAATTCATTTAATTTTCTTTCATTTTCTTGTCTACTAAATTTTAATTTAATTTTTAGTAATATTTATTCACATATTATGTCATAATAATTATTTACTTAACTGGAGAAGTTGGCCAAAAATCCTCTCTGAAGACGAAATGACCAATATGCCCTCTGTTTGGCTTTTTGAACCAAAATCGTCTGTACCGATAGAAAATTTTTTCTAAGCATTTTCTTGGCATTCTAATGACATAGGAACCTCAATAAACCTTCTCTGAAGTCTCAAAAATTATTTTATGAATTTTCTACCGGGTCTAGGGCTCCTAATTGCGAGAACTGCAACTTCCCACTGGGTTATCCATCGCTCGGGCACTGGCTCATTTAACTTGATTGTATATTATTTTTAAATTTTTTTTCTAAATTTTATCTTATTAATATTTGAGTTAATTATGGTTCCTCACTTTAGTTTAAATATTTTTCCGGATGTTCTAGCTGTCTGGACCAACACTGATCACCGAAACAGTAGAATGTAGGGAGTTGCTACAGGGAGGGTGTTACAATTGCATGATTACTCACATTCATATAATAAATCCTTCAAATTAAAACTTATTACTTTGCACAGAAGAAATTAAGCAACAGATTTATTACCGTGAAGAATCCCCATTCCTAATAAGCATTGTCCATATCTCTGGTAACTTTGGAATATTGATCTTCAGGATTTCTTCATACTTAGAGCTTAGACAATATTTATAATATATAATGATTAATTAAATTTTTAATTTGATTTAAAAAATTATTATAATTATAATCCTACTAAAATTAGATTTTAATTTAAATAGAAAATCAATTTAATTAATCAAATTAAAAAATTGTTCGATAATAAATTCCTATGTTTGCACAATGAACACATAATATAATTTTCATCGACTTAGATTAATTAATTCACATTAATGTTATGGGATTTAGCTAATATTAATAGTAAATTTTTATCTCTTTCTTTTTTTTTTTTTCAACAGCTCTTTCTTTCTCTTTCCAATGATTTTGTAGCTTAATTAATTTTTAATTTTTATTATTATAAATAATGTAAAAGAATCTACCAATTTAAAATTAAGTATTATTTTCAATAGCCAATTAAATTTAATTCTTGATTATCATAATTAATTTTAAGATACATAGCCAATTAAATTTAATCTCTCATTGTCATAACACTACATTGTCATGGGTATGTATATATTATTTCTAATTAAAATTGAATTTATAAGTGGTAAGAATTTTAAATTTATATAAATTCTAAAATTAAATAATAAAAAAATTATTATAAATATTATAAATAATGAATGGTATTTTGGGCAAACCTAAAGTTTCCATTCATTAATTTATATATTCTATAGATTAAGACTATATTAGATCCATTTAATGATACTAGCTATTTTTTAAAATGCATTGTACGTTATACTAGTTTGTATTCATAATTTAATTTTTTTTATATGCAATTATAAAAAAATTTCTGTACTAATTAATCATAAACTTAAAATATTATAAAATTTATTTCTTTATTTTCTCAAATATTAGCATATTATATATATATATAAAAAATAAGATACCTCTAAATTAATGAAAGATATAAAATATAAAAATATATACTAACAATCATAGATTGTGACTATAAGACATATACAATTGCAATCACTCCGAATAATATATATGATCTATAAATTTGACATTAATTTTTTTTTTCATATATTTTATATAACAAAAATAAACTTAAATTAATATAATAAAAAATATCTAAAGCATAATAATTTATCACTAAAAACTTAAAAGAAGAAAATTTTGCATCAAAAAAGCAAATTACAAAAGCAATTCTCTATATCAATAATTAAATAAAACATTAGTTATCTTCAAATATGAATGCAATGGGCATGTTGGGAGTAGGGATTACTCTCCCAATCCCTTCCCTACATAAGATAGGGGTTGGGGTGGGGACTTCCCTACGGAGGAGTGGGCAGAGTTGGTTTCCTTGCAAGAATTTTTCTTTTTATTCTTTTATTTTTTATTTTAATTTATTATTATATAATATAAATTTATTTATTAAAAAGTAAATTATAAGTTAGAAATATAAGTTTTAAACATAAACTTAATATATATATATATATATATATATATATATATATATATATATATATATATATATATATATATATACTTTTTTTTCTAAAATTATAATATTTAAATACATAAAAGTAAATTATTTTTTAATAAAAATAATCACTCTACACAGGTTTGAAAAAATTGATTGGGTGTGGTAAATGGTCAGATTGAGTTGAGAATAATTGCCAATCCTATCTTCAAATAAGATTATATAAATAAATATTAAATGGAGACTTACTTATATTCAAATAAGAATAAAATCTTTACTTGTGTTAAACTTAAATAAACCATATGATAGAACTATATACACGTGAATAACTAGGACAAAAGAAATATGCATCCATGGAAATAAGACTCAACAAATAAAACTTAAAAAGAAAATCTAAATCTAAATTAAAAAAAAAAAAAACTCTCCAACATAAGAGAAAAGAAAATTAAAATCAAATTAATATTAAAGTAGGAGTTAGATTTTCACATAACTTCGCAATTACAGCAATAAATTGAATTTTAGTATCAATTTAAAAACAAACAGTATATAAAATAAATAGAGCAACTCACAATGAATATAAGCACATAGAAGTGACACAAAGTTAAAGAATCAATTGGAACTACATCAGGTCCCGGTTTCAATCATAATCTCACAACTACTGATTTCAAATTAAACTACATCTTAGAACTGAAAGAATAACTCATTACTTTGAATGTAAAAGTCAACGCAAGTAATTAAAAATAATAATTATAAAAATTAAAAGCAAGTAAAGAAACAAAATTTCATGTTATGCACTACAATTAAACTATCAAAATGACATTCTCACTTGATCAGAGAAGAAGGCATGGATTTGAGGTGCTTCCTGGTCTTAGATAGCAAAAATGATGAGTCCCATTTCAACCTTGAAGAAAGGAAAATTCAGATCAGCATCCAACATAAGACGATTAAGAGAAAGAGGACGCATCAGGAAATTCAACAGAGAAATCAATAAATATATGATTTTAAGTGCAGCAGTAGTTTTGCAACAAATACCACAACCTACTGGTAACTGTTGATCAAGTAATTTGGAATATAAAGATCAACCAAAATGGCCCTGTTTTATATGCAAAAATGGCTAATTAGTAATTGTTGGATCAATCACAATAAATGACAAACTAAAAATAGTCTGCTTGAAATGAGCACAATCTTGGTGAAATAAGAAAGGATGCTTTATTTGGCCATCAATCCAACACATGAATGTCATCAAAGAGAAAGCAACCTAAAATTGTCTGGTTGCTTGTTTGATAATGTCGATGCATGAGCAAGTCAATCTTTTTGGCCAAGCACTTGAGAGAGGACAATATATACGTGCCTTTTGGGGTTGGTGGGATATGTACCATTTGGGCAAAAGATATATGCTCCAGAGGCCTTCAAATGGTTACCACGCTTTTCCACATGCAATCACACTACACTAATGCACATACAAAAACATTGTGATAGAAAATAGAGGTGAAAAACGAATGATTCCAGAGGCTCTAACTGAAGGAACTAATAGCTGAAAATCCTTGCTTTCATCAAGTCCAGCATAGTATAGCTATATGATTGCTCCACAGATACTTTGACTTTCAAATAAAAAGTAAGGCACTTTAAAAAAAAATTCACGTTATTAGTAGCGGAAGCATCAGGTTCCATAACATTATAAAGTAAATTGTTTAAGTTAATGTATTATTTGGAAAATTGCATAAAAATTAAACCAATTTTACTTATTCATGCAGGTCCAATAACTAAATTTCAGATGCAACATAGCTTACACTCATTCTTACACCTTATTCAACGCTCTTCCTTTCCATGCTCTACTTTCATTTTTTTTTTTTTTAAGCTTTTCACCCTGGGTGTTTGCTCTGTGGCCCACATGAGCCACACTTACACATTTATACAAACAGACAGAAAAAGGCGCATACTGAAATTTATAAATTGCATAATTATGCGGAAAAGTGTTCATTTACAACTTTCTTTTCCATATAAACAAAATTAGATATGCTGATGATATCTAATTTGCCTTTTCAAAATAAATTATTTTTATTTAGTGAATACAGGGAATTTTGCATTGATACTTGAAGGGGTTGGCGTTGGAAGGTGCATTAAGAGAGAAGAACATAACAATTCATTTATCACATGCATATTATTTAACAAAGTTTCAATGCTTCAAATGAAGTTTTGGAATAAATGTTCCTTCTATCCCATTGCACACCGCAATTACTTCATCAGGTATAACTTATCCATTGTTTACTTTAGACCAAATTAAAATCATCTTATAAAAATTAAAACCTCTCAGGAGAAAAGGGGAAAAATTCATCTTCAATAAATTTGTTATGTTAAACAAATAAATAGATAGAGGTGAAAATTTTGAAATATAAGTGGCCGTTGGCGTCACCCTCTCTAAAGTCGATGGTTTCAATTTAAACATTATTTTGCAATCAGGACAATAATATTCATAATGAATAATCATTTTGCATCAATATCATGGAGAAGTTAACTTCACAATTTTCTACCATGGAATGGGATTTCAAGCAAAGTAATAGCCATGCTGACCTGCACCTTTGGTGGTTGAGGTGGCATTGGAAATTATATTAATGCTGAAACCTAGAGGTGGTACAGTGCTGATAATGCCATCCAGTAATTGGGTGTCACATTTGGGGAGCTACCCACGTGGCCACATATGCCATCGAATGGTAGTTTCTTATGCCTTTAAAGCATCCATTAGTGATTCAATTTCTCTTCCTATAGAATCCTTGACGTTTACACTTTCATTAATAACCTGTGTCAAGTTTGGCAATAAGCAGGAAAATTTAAATATTACAAAATGAAGCAGTCATCTTTAACACTGGAAAAATAGGTGACTACACATCAACTTGAAAAAAGATACGTAAACTTGATGGACAAACATATATACATGTATGTAGACATACATACATATGCGTGTGTTTGTGTGTATATGTGAATCTGCATGCTTTTTGTTCTTGAAAAATGAGGCAATAAAGGCAACTGGAAATACGATGTTGATATTGAATCTTTTTTAAACTATTATGTACTCCTAAAGACTATAAAATTGAGCAAAACATTAGAACTCATGGGAATTCTTATAAAATTCTCTCTTTTTCATCTCAGAGAATTATATATAGACAACCACCACTTATAGAAGCAGATCCATTAAGCATGATCTATCCTAAGATCAATAAAATTTATATATATTTTTTCTCCATTAAATCCAAAAAGAAAAAAAGAAAAATTCATTTATATTCTTCATACCACACCTTTTTCATTTGAAAGATGAACTTCTGATCCAAGGCAATAATTTTTATCCAGCAGGGGAAACTAAAACAATGAAATGAAGAAAAAATTAATGAAATTGAAAACAACAAATTGATGTACTCGTCTTTCAGATTGAGAGTACTATGTTATTTTTATCTTTCATCCTTTAGAAAGGGAATTCTTACCCAAAAAAGAAACTACTAATTTTTTCAGGCCAATGGGGTTCCATATGACTATGGTTTCTACATTTTATTAAAATGAAATCCTAAATGACAACAATAAAATGTTTATTGAAGAAACACGCATAGATGATTAATTGAAATAGTCACTGAAATCCAAATATGTAAGCATCGACAGTATTGAGGGCTTTATAAGGGAAAAAAGATGAAACCAAAAAGTAAGGTGTTACGTAACTATATTCTCCATCATAGAAATAATAGAAATTAGAGAGGAAGTAGAGAGAGAAAGGGGAAAAGGAATAAAAGAAGAGAGAAGAGGTGAGAAAGAATAGAATTTAGGAAGAAAAAAAAAGAGAATTTCATTGATAATATTCTGGAATAGTTTCTCTAGTTACAATAGTTATTATTTATACAGCTTTAGATCTCTCTAGCAACTATTCCCGCCATTTCCTAGCTAACTCTACTAACTTTCCATAATATTCCTTTATTACAATTTCAACACCAAAGACTCTCTAATTATTTTCAATTCCCTTATTCTCCTTAGTTATAGCATAAGGATATGACCTAAGGTAAATCAGAAAGAGGAAGCAAAAAACCAAGCACATGGAACAAAAATCAATAAAACATGCAGAAGCTGGTTAGACTTGAACACACTTTTTCTCTGCCAATTTACCAATAGACTTGCTTCACTCCATAGCAACTCTAATTGAGTCCGAAGAAATCTCAAATAACCTAAATGAAATATCTACCAAAAATTGAGAATTAGCATGACTGCAATGGCCTAATTCTGATACTTCTTCCTAACAGAGAATTCTCTATAGTCAAGGAAACCTCCAAAGATGATACAGATAATCAATTCAAAAAAGAATTAAAAATTCAAATTGCTTGCACCAAAGGTTATCGGAAGCCAAGAGTGGATAAACCCCTCGTCCAGTAGTTTTCTCTTTTTTATATTTTTGAACTTTTGAATTTTCAATTTCCTAAAAAGGATATCATCATCATCATCTGCCCATTTGTGTAAATTAGTAAAATCTGAAAACATAAATTTATGCGATTTTATAACAACAACTGAAATTAAACTGTTGAAATTAATAAATAATAAAAAGAAAAAGCAGCAAAGGCAGCTGCAATCTCTTTTCACATATTTTGCGCAATCTCTTTTCACATATCTTGTTATAGCTACACTACAATTACCCAAAACACATTCCACCAGGCTAAAAGACAAAATCTCAGAGGCTGCCAATTTTTTTTTTTTCATTATTTATTTATTTATTTTTTCAATATCTCAAGGCAGCTCACCATAGTACAATACATACCATATGATATTAGTAATTAATAACAACAAATAAAAGATTACATGGGACCCTTATGAAATGATAAAAATGATGATACATATATTATGGTAATCTATGTAGCACAGAAATGAAAATGCAGACACAGGGAAATGCGAAAATGAATATAAGAAAATGACATTTCAAAAAATTACAGAAAATATAAATATGGACAAACATGTAAATATAAAAAATAGGGATATATATATATATGTGTGTGTGTGTGTGTGTGTGGGGAAGTCGTTCAACAATAAATAAAGTGTAAATCAACATTTAAATTCAACCATAAAGATACATATTTAGAAGTTTCATACTTATAAGAAAAAACATAAATTACAATACTTTCAAATGTTAAAAAAGGAAAAAGATAATGAAATTTATGGCATTTCCTCTATTTCACTGTCTTTCTCTTTCTCCATGTTTGTAGTTGCATTTTCATAAAAAAAAAAAAAAAAAAGACTCTAACTTTGGTCCATCAAATGAAAGAAGGTTGCAAACTCAAGAACTTCCACATCTTCCATACTCCCAAATTGATCACCACTGACATCCCACAATTTTATTTTCTCATCATAATATTAGGAGAAGTTTCTTCATAGAAGATGAAGACAAAGACTACTATAGATAAAAACCAAGTCCTATGCACATTTTGGAGTTAACTTATTCCTAGACTCTTTGTCATTTGTTATTTTTTTTGTAACATATATTTTTTTTTCTACTAACCTCTGAACTTTATGTCGTATATTGATTTTAATTTTCTATAATCTACTTTTCTATTTAGCAACCTCTGGACTCTGAGTCATAAGTTGATTATATTTTTCTATAATTTTCTTTTCTATCTACCAATCTCTAGACTCTATTTCTATCTACCAATCTCTAGACTCTATATCGTATATTGCTTTTAATTTTCTGCAATTACTTTTCTATATATCAACGTTTAGGCTCCATGTCGAATTTTAATTTTAATTTTTTGTAATTTATTTTCTGCCTACCAATCTCTTAACTCTATATCGTTTGTTAATTTTAATTTTTTGCAATTTATTTTTTTGTCTACCAACCTCTAAGCTCCATGTCATATGTTGATTTTAATTTTATGCAATCTACTTTTCTATCTAGCAACCTCAGGACTCTATGTTGTATGTTGATTAATTTTCTGCAATTTTCTTTTCTATCCACCAACCTTTGGACTCTATGTCATGTGTTGATTTTAACTTTTCACAATCTACTTTTCTGTCTAGCAATTATGGACTCCATGTCGTATGCTGGTTTTAATTTTCTACAATTTATTATTCTGTCTATCAATCTTTACACACTATATCGTATGTTAAATTTAATTTTGTGCACTCAAATTTTCTATCTATCAACCTCTTGACTCTGTCATTTGTTAATTTTAATTTTTTTGCAATTTAATTTTCTTTCTACCAATCTCTAGATTTTATGTTATATGTTGATTTTAATTTTTTGCAATCTACTTTTCTGTCTAGCAATCTATGGATTCAATGTTGCATGTTTTATTTAATATTTTGTAATTTTCTTTTCGATTTACCAACCTCTAGACTCTATGTCATGCGTTGATTTTAATTATTTGTAATTTACTTTTCTTTCTAAGAACCTTTGGACTTTATGTCGTATGTTGATTTTAATTTTTTGTAATTTTGCCTTTTAGTCTACCAACTTCTTTACTCTATGTCATGTGTTGATTTTAATTTTTTACAATATACTTTTCTATTTAGAAACCTTTGGACTCTATGTCATGTGTTGATTTTAATTTTTTGCAATATACTTTTCTGTCTAGAAAACTCTGGACTCTATGTTGTATTTTGTTTTTAGTTTTTTTTTGTAATTTACTTTCCTATCTTCAAATCTTAGGACTCGTTTTTAGTTTTTGTAATTTACTTTCCTATCTTCAAATCTCAGGACTCTATGTCGTATGTTGATTTTAATTCTTTGTAATTTACTTTTCTATCTATCAACCTCTAGACACTATATCGAATATTGATTTTAATTTTTTTTAATTTTACTTTTCTATCTACCAACCTCTAGACTTGATGTCGTATGTTAATTTTAATTTTCTGCTATTTAATTTTTTGTCTAGCAACCTCTGGACTCTATGTCATATATTGATTTTAATTTTATGCGATATATATTTCTATCTAGTAACCACTGAACTCTAGACTTGATGTCATTTGTTGATTTTAATTTTTGTTGTCCCTTGTAGTAACCCAAGAGGGAGGGAGGGGGGGGGGGGGGATGAATTGGATTCTAATTGCAAAATTAAAGATTGAAAGAAATTTCAACACAAAGAAGAGTAAAGGAAGAATGATTACACAAGAGATTTATAGAGGTTCGGCTATCCCAAGCTTATGTCCTCTCTTCAAGGCCCTCCTTGAGAGTTAACTCTACTAAAATTCTTCTTTGGGTGAAGAATAAACCCCTTACAATCACCACAAGAGCAAACCCTTGATCTTTTACAAATCCCTTTACATTCAATAGCTATTTAAAGCTCTATCACACTTAAAATTATAATAAGTGCCACAATAACCTTGAATGAACTCTCAAAATAAAGAATTTGCAATTCAAATATCAAGTTCTCAATATTAACTATGGTAGCTCAAGTTCTAGAGAGAGAAAATGAAGAAATCTTTAGAATACAATAAATTTTCAAAAGATTGTTGTTGTAAAACTTGTTTCTAGTCATAAATGGTGCCTATTTATAGTTTTCTGCAAGAAAATAACCATTGGGGGTGCATTAAATGTAAAAATAGCCATTCAACTACCCAAAGCTCTATTTTATCGAGTTACAAAAATTTAGGTTCGACTGTCAACGTTATTTACTTCGGTTGTCGAAGGTTGGAGCGCCAAAAAATAGCTTTTGAAAAGTCACTTTTGGTTGCCGAAGTTCCCACTTTTGACTATTGGAGTATTCTCTGAATAAAATGGTTTTTAATGCTCAAAAACCATAATTTAAAGAATGAACTTCGGCTTCCCACTTTCTGCTGCCGAACTGTCGAAGTGCTCTCTGGATAGAAAGTGTCAAAAGGGCACTTAGGCCTTGGAAATGCATAACTTTTTTACAGGAACTCGAATTTTTGATCTGTTTGAACTGTTGAAAAGCTAATTAGATAAACTTTTTAATGAAAATACTTTCAAAAACAAATTTGCATTTCTCAAATGTGAATATTTCATTTTACTTCTCATTGGACAAGAAAAAGTTACAAGTAAAGACGCTAAGAAATTAAGAGTTTAAAAAACTCATAAATTTTTAATCCAAACTCTGATTTTTGATCCGTTTGAACCATTGGAAAGCTAATTCAATGTATTTTGCAACTAAAATACTTTTCAAAATTAATTTTGCATTTTTGAAAAATTTATTTAATTTTTCCTTGATAAAAAATGTCACGCCCTACTCCTCCGTAAGGTATAACATGATTTTGTAGTACACCTAACGAATTACCGTACTTCGCCTACCGGTAACCCATTAAATATGCTACAAGAGATTTTAAAACAATTTCTATTCATTTGTAAGCTGGTGGGTAAATTTTTTTCACAAATATTAAAAACTTTTAATTGACATTAAGTCACAAATTAAATTTTTGGATATTTAAAACTACCGCAATTTTTACAAAAATTTCGACAGAGTACCAGTTATATTTTGAGAAAACAGTTCTTCAAAACCTGAAAAGAAACACACTTTCAATATTTTTACTTAACCATAGCTCCAATACAGATCCATTTCATCTTACAATCTCATACAAGAAGCTCAACTCAAAATCAACCACAATTCGAAGCATCTCATTTAAAAAAAAAAAGAATAATTTCTCATTCATGAAATACAAAAATTTAATTATTTACATTAATTAAAAAACTCATAAATAAATTTGAATATTATAATAATTTGCATTTTAATTACATACCCAAAATAATATTACAAAAGTTTTTGTACAACCACTCAAACAATTTACATACATATAATTACATGCATACATCAAAATCTAATATACAATGGTATACCTCTAATATACCTGAAGTTAATTCCAATGAGTCTTCAAGGCACAGCTATCGGTAATCTCACTTAGCTGCTCTATCTTCACTTTCACCTGCAACAGCATACCAAGCTATTGCTGAGTGGTGAACTCAGTGGTGCACAACCATGATTTAAAACATAATATACAATACCTTACCAAAATTTTAGCAAAGAATTTGGAAATCTTGAAATTCAATTAAAATTCCAAAAATTAAAATATTCATTGTCAATACAATAAATCATTTGTTAAAATGACTCTGCTCAAGAATTTCAATTTATCAAATCATAACTGAACATTTAAAGTAATTCCAGTAATTTGTGAAAATAAATCTTAATTTCAATAAAATCAATTATGCATAAATCCCATTTGAAATCACAATTTTTACTATTCAAAACCCATTCTTTATCTCACTAATTATGCAAGACTAATCTGTAAGGGCCATCTTCGGGGCGATTCTAACTCCCTATGGTCGGGGAGGTCGAATTGGGATTCTAACTCCTTATGGTCGGGGAGGCCGAATCATCATGTACAGTACACAACACAATAATGAAACTTCCGAAATGGCTAATGAAAAGCTTAGATCTAACCTCTAATAAGAGGAGAATCTAAGTCTGTGCACATACCATGGTATTCAAAACAAAATAAAGCTAACTCCATTGTCTCCTTAACAAATGAGAGAGACAGGTAATAACCTAGTTAAGCATCTATGGTGAGATATAAAACAATATCATGAATTTATTTGTCCTTTTTGCGAGCATAAATCACAACACAATTCAATTTAAAGTCAATTCCAATATCCAATAATTTTTATGCTCATCACAATTCAAAACATAAATTTGTATTTTTCCATGCAAATCCCATTTCATTTACAAATTTCCAAAACTGAACTCATTCAATTCATATCTAAAATAAAATCATAACTTAATCATTTTCCCACAACTAAACTCATTTATACTATAACACATTTCAATAATCATTAAAATAAATTTAATAATTGGTAAACATAATAAATAAAGAACATAAAATCATTTACTCTAATTAGTATGCAAAACATTAGCAATTTAAAACTAGTTGTGCACAAACCTCTTTTGTCAACTCAATTTACCCATACTTTCGTTTCTCCTTCGAAGATCCCTTTCCAATTGAAATACATAAATTTAAAGTGCTTCAGTATCCATTTCTAACACTTAAATTCTAACAATTTCTTTGCAGATTTATCCTACCTATTACGGTTTATAAATTTCGAGTCTTTCACATTTTTGTGAATAGTGGCACTATTCATGGCACTATTCAAACCAAAATATTGACTTTCCCATACTTAATAGGTTTATTAATTCTAATTGCACCTATATATCACATTTTGGGTGTCAATTTTGTTGGCATTGATTACTAATTCAATTTTTAAGTCTCCTAATAGAAATTATAATTTTTTAGTTTTGATCCCTTATTTTCTACTATTCCATTGGTCTGGTTACTGTGAGAATTTGGCTAAGTGTCCCTCATTAAAGTTGTTCCTTATTGTCTTAGCTTTAATCACCTTTTTAAATCACTCCATTTGGAGTTTTGTAGCCCAAGTTATGCCTATTTTTCTAAGACTGGCCGGATTAGTCTAAACCCATAATTCTGGGCACTTTCTTGGTTCTGACAGTTTTGGTATGCTGACTAAAGCTTATGGCAAAATGAACAAAATACTGTTCATTTGGTCATTTTGATATAATGGCAGTATACATTACCTAGATTTGACCTAATTGTTCACTATCTTAATGTCATTTTCTGAACATAGTTTCTACACAAAAATTATGCCATTATGTGTCTACTTTCATATCCAATTGGCCTCACACCAATTGGGTTTGCAGAATTACAGTTTTGGTCCCTGAAAGGGACCTAGGTCAGGCTATCTAGTAATGACCCCTCACCAATCTGAATTTCATTGCAATTCTAATCACTCCAACACATCTCAATTGGTCCTAATTGACCATTTAAAACCTTACTTAGGTCAAAGTATATTAATTTACTAAATTCTCAAATTTTCTCCCTAAAACCCTAAGGGTCAAGAACCCTAATTTTGCTACTTGATTTAATTCTTGAAATTAAAATGTATACACATTACCTACACACTCATTTAAGCTTACATACACTTTTAATTGAATCAAAACACATCATGTCCACATAAATCTATGGCTGGCCAAAATTCTTGGTAATTATACATGCATGATTTATCATTTATTTCTACAATAATTCATCAATCTCAACTTAATTCAAGTATCTAACTCATAAAATAGAAAGAATTTGAAGGAAAATCACTAACATTTTTGTGTAGTTTTTCTATCTTCAAATCTCTCCAACTCTTCCTTCAATTTACATCTCCAAGATTCTTTTCAAAACTCAAACATAAGATTTAATCTAAGAAGCTAGAGAAATTATAGTGAAATTTAGGATTAGGGAAGCTCCAAGATGAGCTTTAATGGAGGATTAAATGAAAAGAGAGAGAGAGAAGAGAGGGGAGCAATTCGGCAAGAAGAAGAAGAGAAATGGGAAAATGAAAACTTTATTTTAATTGGTTAATTTATATTATAACTATCCCATAATATTCAAAATTTAAAATTATGGATTAATTAGTTCATGCTTATGTCACTTATATGATGTCATTAATCTTTTATTTTATTTTCTTTTCTTTTTCTTTCTTTTTCCTCACTTCTTCAATTTAATTATATATTTCGTAATTTTAATTTCTCACATTTTATTGGACAGTTAGGTCGTGAGTCACCTCTAGGGGTAAATTGACAAATTTGCCCCTTGTCGGTCTGATCCGGTTTACCAATAATACTATATTTCTTTTGGAACCCTGACCTAATTATTTGATCTAGTTCTCAACCTTTTTCTATGATTTTCACATTTCCCCTAGCTTCGTAATTTTTCCTAGGACTGTAGTGTCACAATGCTCCATACGAAATTAGGGTTTTGACTGATCTCGCAGCCATTTTCCGGTGCGGTAACCCATCGCTGTAACCCCCGGCTCATTTAACTTTTTATACTTTGTTTTCCTTATTTATATTTTTCCTTCTTATGCTTGTTATTTATTTTTATCTATTACTTTTCTAGATGTTCCAGATATAGCTCCAGACGTCTCGACTATCCGGGCATACATCAGGCGCTGGACCAGTAGACTGTACAGGAGTGTCCAATGTGAGGGCGTTACAAAAAATTAGGTGAAAACTAAGTTGAACAATATATTCTTAATACCACTTAGACATGTGCCAACACAATTAATTAAATGAGATTTACAAGATATAAAAATAAATAAAAGTTACATTGTAGGGTCCCATAAATGTTTGCTTCCTTATCTTGCTCTTCCTTAACCTTGATTTGAAACAATTTGGCAATTTTGAATCTAGGGCCTGCAAACTCAACACAAACACTTTCAAAGTATATTAGTAGCACATTAATTGTTTATTATCATCAAAACATGGGTTAAGAAAACTAGATCTAACAATCTCTCCCTTTTTTATGATGACAAACAATTAGTGGATGAGGAAAATTAAGCAAAAGTGAAGTGTGTGTTTTTCAAAAATTCTCCCTCTTAATGTACTCGCCCTTTCAAAAACAGTTTGTGCCTTAATAAATAGAATTTGGAGAGCACATAAGAGAGGCTTTGACTCAATGAATGCAATGCCATGAGTCTTAGGTGAATGATGATGCAAAGTTATTTTTATATCAAAAACAATTCAGAACATGTATCAAAGGATTACCAAGAAGCATCATATAAGTATACCTAAAACTTGTATCCCACTAAAAGCCAAGTAATCATGTTTAAAGCCTAAAATTTTGAACTAATTTTGAACTATTCATCTACTAGCTATATATCTCCCCCTTTTGGCATCATCAAAATGCACTCTAAAAGGAAAGACATATAAAAATTATGGCATCATTCAAAGGCTTACCATCGTGCCAAAAGCTTAAGCTTTTATCATCATTATCAATTCAGTAAGCATTTCAAGGATAACTCCAGTTAGAAGGTTTACTTTTGAGCACATAAAGTGATACCATTAAGGTGGTTATATGGTAGCTAAGCAAATGTTCATAATTAACTTGATTTGAAACTGAACATGAGTATAATTATGTCATTGAGACACTTAGAATACATGTATAGTATATGCTCAATCTAGAGGCAACATGTAACGCCCTCACTTTAGCTAGTCCATACATTCTACTGTTCCGGTGATTAATGTCTGTCTGAACAGCCAGAAGTGTGAAACTATATTTAAACTAGAGTGAAGAGTCATAAATAAACCAAATAATAATAAGAAAAATTAATAAAAAATTTTAGAAATGGAATGTAATAAGGTTAAATGAGCTGCAGCTCCGACAATAGGTAACCCTAACGGGAAGCGGTTGTGAAGGCAGTTGCTGACCCTAGATGTAACACCCTCACCATAGGTAGTCCATACATTTTACTGTTCCGACAATTAATGTTTGTTCAGACAGTCAAAATGTTTGAAACTACACTTAGACTATAGTGAGGGGGCATAAATTTATGAAATAAATGTTAAGAAAATATAAGAAAAATTTTGAGAAAATAAAATAATAAAAAATAAACCGATATGCACCATGAAGGGCATTTTAGTCATTTCACCCCCAGATGTGAATTTTGACCTAAATTTCAAATTAAAAATGTTGACAAATAAAATAATTAACATAAAATATTTTTATGAATTTGAATTAGGGAAATGAGGAGAGAAAGAAGAAGATAAGAAAAAAAAAAAGAAAAGAAAAGAAAGGAAAAGAAAAGAAAAATGGCTTATGAAAAATTAAAAATTTAAAGTACACAAATAGAATATATATACACCATAAGATGACAAAACCCACCAATTTTTTCTCTCCATCTTCTTCTTTTTTCTCCATTGTGCGGCCCACCCTTGTCCCTCATTTCCACCATTGTCATTCAAGCTCCAAGCTTGATTTCTCCCTCATTTCCTCACCGAAACCCATAACACTCTTCATTAAAAATACTCTCCACACCCTAAGGAAGCTATAGATACCAAAAAGAAGCAAGGAAAGTTAAGTTTAACAAGTTACAAAAAAAGATTAGTGCTCAAAACTCTTAATCTATTCTTTAAGCATGAAAATTATACTAAACCAAGTGAAGATTTACATGAAAATAAAAAGAAAAATTTGGGAAAGAAACCCTTGAATTTGGCAGCCCTAGAGAAACCATGAAAATGATGGATTTTGTTGGTTTTAGTTTAGTTAGGGAAGTTAATTAACAAGGTATTATATGTGGGAATTGATTTCATGGTTATATATGTGAATTTGATGTTTGAAATTAGGGTTTTGCAATTGAAATTGGATTTTGTGACATTTTTGAATTTGACCTAATTATGTTGAGATTGATGCTAATAGAAGTGACAACTATGCTTATTTGGAGTTTGGAGAAGGTGGAGATTGAATTTTGAGAGTGTTCAATTTTCTGCAGGTTTGGACTAAATGAGTCCAGTGGGTTTATTGAACCATAACTGAAAATGTGACTCCAATTGGTATGAGGCCAATTAGAAGTGAAAACAGACTCAAAATAGCCCATTTTTTATGTAGACACCATGCCCAAATTTTGTCAAAATTATGACCAATTCTCTACCCAAACCTGGATGACCAAACACTGAAACCCAAAAAATGACCAAATGAATAGTACGTGTTCATTTGGTCATAACTCTCTCTATACTGGTCCGAATGACCTAAAATTTACATCAATGGAAAGCTTAGACATAGGGCTACACTTTTCATGAGGATCACTTGACCCAGTTTTGCCTTTAACTAAATCAAATTGTCAGCATAATTTGAGTCACTAAAACTGCCAACCCAGAAATTGACCAAAATACTGTTTAATGGTATGCCTGACCAGTTTTGGAAAAAATGCCATAACTTGGTCTCCAAAGTTGAATATTGAGTGAAACTAGTGCCAAAAGTTTTATAAGACATAGCAAAACAATTTTTATGTTTTGACCAAGCTCCAAAACCCATTGCATCCTAGGGAAAATATTAGCCAAATTTAGGAATTGAAATCTGGAAAATGTTAAGTTGAACCCAGAATGCCATTTGATACCTGTGTGTTCATTTGGCCATACTCCCACTAGGAAATTCCATTTGAGATGAGCCAATATGATATGGAAACATGATACTTAGGGCTACAATATTGATTTAGACACCTTTGCCAAATTCTAAGTGTAAAGACCCTAAAAAGAGGGTCAAACATACAGCCCTAAAGTTGGTTATTGCCCTTATAGGACTGAGAGTCTAGGTTAATACATTGACTACAACTTACTATACCAAGCTTGAAAAATTACAAAATTATACCTGGGAGTCCCTAAGACATAGAGGAACATATCTTGTAAAGGAACCTGAGTCTAAAAATGACCATAAAATGATCAAATGACTGGTCAAATTTATTGACCAGAAATTGTAAATTCTCGATAGCTTAGAGGCAAAGGGACCAGTTATGGTATTTTGACCATAACTTTCTATAACCCCAAATTCAGTAATTCAAAAACTAAAATTCAAGTTTAAACATAGAGGAGCAATTGTTATGAAGGAAGTGTAACCAAATAGATTTCCAAACCTAGTCCAATTCCTAGGTAAAGATAACACATCAAAATGAACCTAAAGAAAGGTTCATGGGAAAAATGCTATATATGATAATTAAAATACTCATAAGGATAATTAAATATTAAAAATGATTTGAATATGTAAATTGAGACTAATGTCCTATTAATATGAAATTAATGGTACCAATGAACAGTACCAAAAAATAGTAACAGTGAATAGTGCTAAAATAATTAAAAATATTTAATTGTCCAATAGTATACTTACACTTATTTATTTAGTTTGGATAAATTGGTATATCAATTAGGGACTACAGATAGCAATAATGCCTACCGAGAAAATCATGAACTGACAAAATATGTCTGGTATGATTATTCTACAGGCTATGTGCCTACTTATTGGCTATTGTGCCTACTTTATTTCTGGCTTTACAAGCCTAACAGCGGCTCTCATGCTCGACAGCTGGCCTCGTGCCTGACAGACGTATACTGGACAGACATATGGCTGTCTAACCAGTATACACCTATGCATCCAGCTTTTATAATTTGTTATAGGTTTCTTGGGCATTGAAAATGATTAATTAAGATTGAATATACAATAAGTAAACAGAAATATCTTGATAAATTAAATTGTTCCCAAAGTGCAATAAAAGTGTAAAAGACACAGAAATTATGAATTTACCATTATTATTTAAATTGTTAAATTATTATTATTATTATTATAAATTATGCACCACTAAGCGTTATGCTTAGTGTGTTAGTTTTCCATCGCGTAGGTACTAGAGATCAGTCCCAACAACCACAGCAGCAGCACCAGTAGTGTACTGACAGAGCTTTGACCAGATCTGCCACTGTCCAGAGTCACCTCACCGGTATTTTGTATTTTGGTAGGGCCCATGTATAGACTAGTATTTTGGTTCATTATGTATAGTCATGATGTATTTCATTTTGGACTTATAATTAAACTTTCAGATTGAAATGAAAACTCGTAATTTATTATCTATGAATTTCTATATGAATGCAATAGATGATACTTCATTTTTAGATCTCATAAATAATTGTAAATGATATGATACAAGAGAATATGATATGAAAATGTGTGAAATTAATATGGACATGTTAACAGGTGATTGGTGGAAACCCGCCAGATGCTAATAAAACAGGGGAGGCTCTGTCCGGGTCTCTACAAATATAAGATATAAAAAAAAATTTATACACATTGAATAGATGTTTTAAATGACATCAAAAGTTTACAATAGATATGATAAAACAAGATAGGGTGCTCCGGCACCGAATGTGGCACTTCTTGCTCGGCTATACAATAGAAGGGTAAGAGGCGTCACACTAGACCCATGGGAAAACCCTGTGAAATAATTTTTGGGACTCTAATGAAGAGTTATTGAGTCTTATATGATAATAGAATGTCAAGAAAATGCTAAGAAAATTTTGTAAATCGGTATAGACAATTTTAGCTCAATAAGCAAAACGAAGGGTATTTTGGTCATTTCGCCTTCAGAGATGATTTTTAACTAACTTGTCCCTTTAAGTAAGTGAGTTATATGACATAAAATATGAATAAATATTGATGAAAATTTAATTAAAAATGAGTAAAAAAGATAGAAAAAAAAATGAAATTAAAACTCAATTATTATATAAGCATTAGGTATGGATGATGCCAAAAAAAAAAAACCTCTTAACCAATTAAAATTCAAGAAGCACACATAATCATCATTAAAAATGATAAAAAGAGGTCAAAATTAAGAAAAGCCATCAGCTCCTTCTTCTTCCTTAAGTGGCTGAATTCACTCTCTCTCCTCCCTCCATTGTTACTCTTCCATCTACCTTGCATAACCTTGGTTTCTCACCATATTTTCCCTAATCACCTTTATTAAAACTTCATATCCAATCTAGCTAAGGTGCTTGGGAGCAAAATGAAAGGGGAAAATAGAAGAGTTGGAGTTCTTGAAATTAGCTCAATTGAGGTTATTGTCAATTTCTTCCTCTCTCTCTCTAATTTCTTTGTTAGGACCATGAATTGAGTTAAGAATTGTTGAAATTCAAATAAAATATGCATGTTTGGACCTCCCTTAATTTTTGGCAGCCATGAATTGATGATGGCCTTCATGAATTTTAATGGAATCAAAATGGTGTAGTGATGGTTTATAATGAGTATACAAGTATTAGAACTTTGATTTATACGTGAGGAGCAAAAATTGAAAACTTTGGGAATTAGGGTTTGAGTAAAATTAGGGTTTTGTTGAATTGATACTGAAGTGATGTTCTAATGGTCAATTAGTGACCATTTGATAAAGTTTGACCTTAAAATGAAAGCAATTGTGGCATTGAATTAGGAATTAGAGATGCTGCCCTCTTATGCCAGAAATTCTAGATTTGAGTCCAGTGGGTTTAGGTAGCCATAACTTGGCTTGTGTAGCTTCAATTGGTGTAAGGCCAATTGGAGGTGAAACTAGGGACATAATGCCACATTTTTTATGAAGAGACCCTGCCCAGAAAACTAACTTAAGATGACCTAAAATTTGCCTAAATCTGGGTATCACAATTCTGGACCTGGAAAATGACCAAATAAATAGTGTTTGTTTAAATGGCCATAACTTTGTGTAGAGAGGTCCAAATGACCTGATTCTTGAACCCATGGAAAGATTAGATAATGTAGAACAACTTTCATGCAGAACAGAAATCCAAATTCTGACCATAACCTATTCGAATTGTTAGCCAAAATTAGGATACCAAAACTGCCAGAACCAAATCTGCCCAGAAAATCTGGGAATAGACCAATCCGGCCAGCTATAGTAAAAAATGCCATAATTTAAGCTACAAAACTCTAAATGGAGTGATTCAAAAAGGGAATTAAAGAAGACACATTAGGGAACAACTTTGATAGAGAAAGTTTAGCCAAATTTCTATTGTAGATTGGTCCAATGTAACAGTAAACCTAAGTGACCAAATCTGAATTTTTGAAATTACTTCCAGTGAACTTTGAATTGAAATTGGCAACTAATGCTAACAAATGTAAAATCCAAAATGTGGTATTTTGGTGGAATTAGAACTTGCGTACCTATTACTTATGAAAAAGTCAACATTTTTGCATGAATAGTAAGGTGAATAGTAACCATCAAAATTTAAATGTAAAGAATTAACCAATTAACTTTGTTAACATGCCCTAGTATGCCTAGTATGATTGGTTTGGATAAGTTGGCATGCCAATAGAGTTAGGATAGTGGTACTGCATATGGCTTCATGCCATTTTGTGATTTATGGCATATAGTGCTATTTTGTGATATTGTGGCTTTTGGCCATTTTGATACTCTTGATATACTTGGCCTTGTGCCCGATGATTATTATGGCTTGTTAGCCGTTCTGTTGCACACCTAGCAGACACTATGTGATCGATGGTGTGACGGCTCAAGGTTCTTGATACCCAGTGCCAGTTTACCCTTTTATCCAGTCCAGTCAACTGGTATAGGTTACTTGGGCAACCAAAATAAGTCTTAATATCTTATAACCAAATAATGAACCTAAAAAGTACTAAATTAATAATGTTATGAATATTTACCCAAAAATTTAGTCTGCATAAAATAGTACCATAATTATTTTGTTTAATTATTTTGTTTATTTTTATTTTATAATTAACACCACTAAGCTGTATTGCTCAGAGTGTCACTTTTGCCACACGTAGGTACTGGAGATACAAATAGAGAACTCAACAGGCCTTAGACTGGGTGAGAGTCCAGATTTGCATTGAGTCCGGTATCACCTTCACTACAGTACATTTTGGTAGGACCACTAGGCTTTATCAAATATTTTGCATTTTATATTTTGTAGCTAGACTATCATTTTGTCTTGTAATTTATGAATCTATGTAATTATTGTAATCTATACAAATTAATGAAATTGAATATTTTGTTATGAAGGAAAACATTATTTTTATTTATTATGTATGAATGAAAATTGTGAATTTGAGATAAATGATATGAAATATTGGGATTATGAAAAATTTATGCCTTTGAGATTATATTGTTGAAAATTTTAACAGGTGAGAAATCGTCAAAATTACTAATAAATTAGGAGAAACTCCATCACTTTCTCCAACAAATAATTAGATTTAAATTTAATAAAATAAAATATGATAATTAAGAATGTAATAAGATAAGTTAAGGCGCTCTAGCACCGAGTGTGACATACTTTGCACTATTGCTTTGACAACTGCTGTGTCTGTGTCTGGTCTCCAGTATCTACGCAATGGAAAAATCAACGCGCTAAGCGAATTGCTTAGTGGTGCATAACTTTAAAGTAAAATAATTGAGTAATTAAAAATAATATCTCTATGCTTAGTTTCACAAAATCTAAGTCACTTATAAATTCTTTGCACTTTGGAATCAATTAGATTTAATAGGATCTTTTCTGTTCATTTCTCTTACCTTCAGTCTCAATTATTTTATAACAGTGCCCAAGTAACCTATAACAGACTATAAGTACTAGATACACAGGAGTATACTAGTTAGACAACCATATGTCTATCATGTATATAATTGCATGTCAGGCACAAGGCTAGCGGGCAGGCTTTTAAAGCCCAAAATGAAATTAGGCATAATGGCCAACGGGCAGGCATATAGCCTATAGAATAATCATATCAGACATATTTTGTCAATCAATGATTATTCATGTAAGCAGTACTGCTATCTGTAGTCCCTAATTGGTATACCAATCTATCCAAACTATATACATAAGCCTAGGTATACCAATTTAACTAGGTAGATTTTGGAGTTGCACTTTACCAATTTAATTGGACATGTTACAGTCACTTTTAGGCTTAGTGTTCTTCAAAGAGTTTGTTACCCTATGTCTTATGGTCACTCAAAATTTTGGATTGTAATTTTTCAAGTTTTGTAGAATTACTTATAGCCAAATCACTGGCCTAGACTCAAGTACCCTATGCCAACATGATTCTAGTTCAGGTCAGTAGCTTTGACTCAACTTTTGGGATTCTTACATTCACAATTTGAGGAAAGTGTCTGAAACAAAGTTGGATCTCTATTTCTTAGGTTTCCAGAACAATATTGCTCATCACAATTGGAGTTTTCTAGTGAGAGATATGACTAAAAGACTGTCCTAGAGTCAAATGGTCACTTAGGCAATTTCTAGAATTTGCATACTAACTTGATCTAGCCAATTCACCTAGTTCCCTTGATTTTTGGGTTTTGGTAAAAATAACAATATTGTAGATTGATGTCTTGTGGACATTTTGCCACTAGTTTCATTGCATTTGGATTTTTGTAGACCAAGTTATGGCCTCTTGACCAAAACTGGTCAAGTAAGCCTATATCTAGCAATTTCTGGGCAATATGGTTCTGGGCAGTTTTATGACCTAACTTGGGCCAACAATTTGTATTGGTTTAAGGCATTTCTAGGCTTTGTGGTCTCCATGAATTTGTAGTCATTTATCTAAGCTCTCCAATGGTATAAAATTCAGGTCATTTGGACCTGTCTAGAGGGAGTTATGGCCAAATGAATGTGCACTGTTCATTTGGTTAATTTTCTGGGTTCGTCATTTGGTCATCCAGATTGGGATAACAATTTGGTCAATTTATGGGCAGAATTTGGGCATGGTCTCTTCATGAAAATGAGGCAATTTAGGTCTTGTTTCATCTCCAATTGGCCTCATACCAATTGGAGCAACCTAAATTCAGTTATGGCTCAAATTATTCATTGGATTTTTCAAGACTCAACCTGCGTGGAAAAGTACACTTCCAAATTTCATTTCCTCCAACTCCCAAACTACAATTCAGTATTCATGGCACTTCTAATATCATCAATTCATCTCAACACTATCAAATTCTAGCAACAACACAAAGTCTCTAATAGTTAAACCAAAACCCTAACTCTAATTTATCAATCACAACATACGCATGTAATTAATTTCTTACACATATAACTTCATATACATATCCATTAACATCACTAAACACCATTTACATGCATGAAAATATTAAACTTCCATATATCTCAAAGCTGCCGTAATCTAAGGTTCTAAATTACTAATCATTTTCTTCCAATTTCATATCAAAGTCACTCATTTCAATCTCAATTCAAGGTTTAACAAGGAAAGGAGAAGAAAACTTGCACTAACCTTGAATGGACAATTCTTTAAGTTGCTAAAACTTTGCCAATCCTTTCTTTCTTTGCTGCTTATAGTCTTCCCAAGGTGTGGTGATTAATTTTTGTGAAGAAACTCATGAGATTTATGGCGAGAATGGGAGGGATTTAGAGCTTGCATGAAGAACATCCATGGAGGAACAATGGGAGAAGGATTCGTCCATTTGAGAGGAAATGAGGAAGAAGATGAAGTTAGTTGATGGTTTTATCACCTTATGGCTATTTATATCCCATTAAGTTTTTGTTTACTAATTTCAACCCCTAAAGTTTTAATAATTCTAATAATTTTCCGCTTATGTTTCCTTTAATTACATTGCATATAGTTTTATGTTTTCATGAGATTTTCAAAATTTAAATATCACTTATTTTAATGGACATTTAGGTCAAAAGTCGATTCTAAGTGCCAAATGACTAAAATGCCCCTCTTTAGGTTACAGTCAAACTTTTTCAGTAATACTGACTAAATCCCCGATCCGACAGTTCCTTTAATTTTATATTATCTATTTCATTTTTATTTTTACCTGTACCAAATAACTAAATTTTCTTTGATATTTTCAATATCATTTATACCTTAGTAGACCTTTAATTACGTCCCAAAAATTATTTCCTAGGGTTCCTCGTGATTTGGGTTCGTCAACTGTCAACGCAGTGACTTCCCGGTACGGTCAACCATTGCTGTGATTCTGGCTCCTTGCACCTAGTTACATTTCATTTCTTTTATTTTCCCTTAATTTTTCTTGGTCTTTATTTCATCAATTTATTTATCCTTACCCTAGTTTAAGTGTAGTTCTAGACATTTTGATTATTCGAGCAGACGTTAGTCATTGGAACAGTAAAATGTGTGGACTACCTATGGTGAGAGTTTTACAATTCTTCCCCTCTAAATAAAATTTCATCCTCGAAATTTACCCAGTGTAAATAATCGAAGAACCGCTATTTCCTTGTCTTTCCACTTTTTTGCGTTATAATACTTCACTTTTTCTTTAGTCTATCTAACTAGACCTAACTCTACAATCTTATACTCATCTCGATTTACTATTGGAAATATATAGCTCTACACAATAGTCCCAAGTCGGTACTGTAATCTACAACTTATAGCACAAACATCGAGAACATTGTGTAGTTACCATGGTATATCCCAATAGATCAGATTTTTCCTACACTTATCCTCAATCAGTTCTGCACTCATCCTCTTTCATCTCATATATAGTCTCTTTTTTATTTCCATCCATCATCTTTAATACGATCCTTTTCGGCTGATAATCTACCATCACCTTATGGCCGAAAAGGTTGGTGCCAAGTATGTCATCTTCTAACCCATCTATCGGTATCCTCTTTTAACAAGAGGTACAATGCATATATAGGGGTGAATATAATTAGGGTCTATCAATACATATTTAAAGGTATTATAAATAGAAAATGTACCTTTGAGAACGTCTACTGGATTTGGCTCCTCCCGAGCCATAGTATACACACAGGGTGCTACTCCAACCTCGGGCCATTCTATATTCTCAAAAGCCCTCTGTGATGTACCAGCTGTCTCAGGACTCACAGGTCTTCTACCCCTCTACACTATCGAGACAGACCTCTCAATCAGTGTTAGAGTAGTGGGAGCACTCCTCTGTGGACAACCTCATAAGAAATAATCCGTAGATCCACATCTGAAACATCTCCCAGTCAACAATCGACACTCCCCTCTGTGTCTCCTGCCACAGTGGGTACATTCTGGCATTGGAATTGATTCCCTTGTTACTGTACCCGGAGAACTAGTTACAGATACTCTAAAATGGCCCCTCTGGCCTTGTGTCTGGCTTTGTGAACCCTTAGGCTTCTTACTACTAGTAGTTGGTACACTAAACTGGACCAGTCCAGGACCTCTCTTACACTGTCTATGTCTCCTAGACTGTTCATCATCTCTGACTCTCTCCACATTAGAGCTGATGCTACTAATAAAGAGAAGTCTATAAAGCGATGAGAGGTAACTATCAGTCTGATGCTGTCATTTAACCCGTCCTCAAATCTCCTACATTTATCAACCTCTGTGGGCATTATCTTCAATGCACATCCACTAAGTCTCACGAATTCTTGCTCATATTTAGAGACTATAAGCTGCCTCTATCTCAGTGCCAAGAATTCTCTCCTTTTGGCCTCTAAATACACATGGCTAACATATTTCTTTTTGAACTCTTTGAAAAAAAAGTTCCAGGTGATCTGTGTAGGTTGTACCGCTCTCGATATTGTCACCCACCACTGATATGCATCCTCCTGAAGTAGAGACAGAGCACATTCCAACTGCTGCTCTGAGGTACAGTGAAGCTGTTGCAGAACCCTCACTGTCCTCTTCAGCTAATACTCTACAGCAGCTGGATCATCCTCTTTCTTACCCTTGAAGTCAACTGCCCCATATTTCTGCAGTCTCTCCAATGAGGACACGTGGTGCTGGGACCGTAGGGGCCGTGGGTGGTCAGAAGGTGGCGTGGTCGTGGTCGAGATATGGCTTTGGTGACTGACGAGTAGTCAGATCATCTATTCCAGGAAGGCCTGCTGGGCTCTACCTGCAGCACTCATAGATGACTCAGTTCTGATGCTTTGTTCCCTGCTAGGAGCAAGTGCGAGTGCATGAGTCTCTACCTCCTCCTCGATCGGTCTAGGGGACCTGTGCTCTGAAGGATCAGATGCCATTGATCCTATAAAATAGACTAAGAACAGATCTGCTTTAGTGTCACCTCAACTCTATTTAAAGACCCATGCATGTGATGTAAACTAGTTCTTTCTATCTATCTAGGTCTACGACTGCCTACACCTCTACTCTGATACCACTAAATGTGACGCCCTATACCCGTCTATAATGTAGCTGAGTAAAGCGTGCCACATTAGGTGTCAAAGCACCCTATCTTATCCTGTTCTGTCCATTGTTAATTTTGAATTTCATAGAAAATATGTGGTAAATTTTTTTTTTATCACAAATTATTTCTGCGGATACCCAGGCAGAGCCTCCTCTGTTTATTTAGCATCTGGTGGGTTCGAATGTGTACCTGCTAAAAACAATTTCATATCCATTTCATATTTCCAAACATTATATCATGTCTTTGTGTACTCATATAATTTGCTCATATCCATTTCAAGAAAATATTCTTCATTTCATTCATATGAAATTCATCTACAATAATTTACAATTTTTTTACAATATCAAAATTGAATTACATATCTCAAAAAGATTTAAATCTTTTACTTATGTGCAATAAAAAAAATGCAAAACTAAATATACATGGGCCCTACCAAAACTACTCTGATGAGGTGACTAGCAAACACTGTCAGATCTGGTCAAAACTCTGTTAGGGAACTACAGTTGTGGCTGTTGCTGTGTTTGTGTCTGGTCTCCAGTACCTACGCGATGGAAAAACTAACATGCTAAGCAAATTGCTTAGTGGTACATAACTTTAAAGTAAAATAACTGAGTAATTAAAAATAATATCTCTATGTTTAGTTTCATAAAATCTAAGTCATTTATAAATTCTCTGCACTTTAGAATCAATTAGATTTAACAAGATATTTTCTATTCATTTCTCTTACCTTCAGTCTCAAGTATTTTATAACTGCGACACTCCTTACTAGTCTACAGTGTAGCCGAGTAAAATATGCCACACAGTGTGCCGGAGTACTCCCTTTATCTTAATTTATTTCCATTCTTGATTTTATTAATTAAAATGCCTTTTATGAAAAAATGCAAATACATAAGTTTTTTTTTTTAATTTATTCGATTAATTTAAATTTCTGTAAATTTTGAAGAAAATCTGGCAGAGTGCTGGTTATAAATGTAGAAAACAGTTCTTCAGAACCTGTAGAAAACACTTCCAACAATTTTCTCAACCCACAACTCCAAATAATCATCATTTCTCAATAAATTTCTCATCAAATTCTCAAAAATTCCTCAATTTGTCATTCATTCATTACATATCAAAATCATACTAAGATTATGAATAAATACTCAAATTTTATCTATAAACACAAATTTACAGATAATCACATTAATAGAAAATTACATTACAGAAGTTTTAAATATACATAATAAAATAAAAGTTTAATTACAAAGTTTACAAAAATTACAAAATACAAAATGGGACCTAGTGTCCTACCAATGCACAGTAACCTGAGAGGTAACTCTTACTCTGTGTAGTTCTTTGGCCTCACCCAGTCTGTGCTCTACTGGGCTCTCTATCAGTCTCTCCAAAACCTACGCGTGGCAAAAGCAACACGCTAAGCAATACTGCTTAGTGGTGCTAATAATAAAATAAAAAGAACTAAAATGAAACAAGCATGTAAAGTGTATTCAGGTTTTCCATACGAACAATTTCTGATACTTATATGTAGTATTATTAATTTGTTACTGTTTATATCAATTATTTAATTAAATTTATCAACTTTTATTTTTGGTTGCCCAAGTAACCTATACTGAATGACTGGACTGGATAAACGAGTAAACTGACACTGGGTACCAAATACCTTGGGCTGTCACACCATTGGTCACAAGGTGTCTCTCGATGTGCAACAGAACAGCTAATGAGCTGTAATAAATATTCGGCACAAGGCCAAGTATCACAATAATATAAGAATGGCTAAAAGCCATAAAATCACCGAATGGCCACTTAAGCCATAAATCACAGAAAGGCATGATGCCATATGCAGTATTGCTATCCGAACCCTATTGGAATGCCAACCTATCCAACCCAATCTTTCTAGGTCTACTAGGGTATATTACAAAATTCTTGATTAAATTTTTATGTTTAACATGTAAGATTGCTATTCATTTTACCATTTAAGTCAAAATATTGACTTTCCCATACATAATAATTACATGAGTTCTAATCACATGAAATTGCCACATTTTGGTCTCCAAAAGTGTTGTCATTAGTTGCCAATCAATACTTCAAACCAATAGGAAATAAATACAAAATTTCTCAAATCTCAAATCCAAAGCCCCAATTCACTTTAATTCCTCATCAAACATAGCCAAATGGTCAATAATTAACAATTAGGACTTCCATTCATCAACACATGAACAAAACCCTAGGCTTTCCCCAAACCCTAACTCCATAATTCCAATTTACTCAAACAACATACAATCAAGTGTTCTAATCCTCAAATTCATATTCAATGGCATCAATTCACAACTACAAGTCACTTGAATCATTAAAACCCTATGGTATCTTAAGGCTGCCGAAATTTGAAGGATCTCAAACATGCACAATTTGTTTAATTCCTCTCAAATTCACACTCAATTTATAATCCTAATGATGTATACACAAAATTTTAAAGGTTTAATTGACACTAACCTTGTTGTGTGCCAACCCAAGCTTGACAAACTCCTTTATTTTCACTTTTTTTTTACTGCCCAAGTATTGCTCTAATGGTGATGACCAATTTTTGTGAAGGGAAGATGGGGTTTTATGGTGGAATGAAGGGAGAAATCAATCTTACAAGGAAGCTTTCATGGAGGTTGAGAGAGGTGAGGGAGAGGGCAGCCGAAACTTGGAGAAGAAGAGCAGAAATTTTGTTAAATTTTTAATTCATTTTTTTCCCTTTTTAATTGGTTTAAGAGTGCTTGTTAAAATATGATTGGTGGAGGCATTTTTTTATGACATCATTATGATGTCATAATTCAAGTTTTCATTCAATTTCTTTTCATTTCTTTCCTACCAATTTTCAATTCAATATTTAGTAATATTTATTCATATTTTATGTCATACAAATTATTTATTTAACTGGAAAAGTTGGCCAAAAATCATCTCTGAAGACAAAATGACCAAAATGCCCTCCGTTTGGCTTATTGAGCCAAAATCATCTGTACTGATCTAAAAATTTTTCTAAGCATTTTCTTGGTATTCTAATGCCATCGAAACCTCAATGACTCTTCTCTGGAGTCTCAAAAATTATTTCATGAATTTTCTCCCAGGTTTAGGGCTCCTAGCTGCGAAGACAGTAAATTCCCGTTAGGTCACCCATCGTTAGAGCACCGGCTCATTTAACTTGGTTGTATTTTGTTTCTTTAATTTTTTCTTGATTTTTCTTATAATTATTTGAGTTACTTATAACTCCTCACTCTAGTTTAAATATTTTTTTAGACATTCTGGCTGTCCGGACTGACACCGGTCACTGAAACAGTATGGAATGACTACAGTGAGGGTGTTATAACTCTTCCCCTCTAATTTTAATTTCGTCCTCAAAATTTACCTGATGCAAACAGTTGAGGAAACTGTTGCCTTATTGTCTCTTCACTTTCCCAAGTTACTTCCTCGATGTTGTGGTGCCTCCAAAGCTCTTTCACCAGTGGAATTTGCTTGTTCCTCAGTTATTTTACTTCCCGAGCTAGGATCTTGATTGGTTCTTCTTCATATGTCAAATCCGATTGAATTTCAATCTCTTCCATGGAGATAACATGTGATGGATCTGATCTGTACCTTCTCAGCATAGATACATGAAACACATTATGGATTTTGTCCAGCTCTGGCGGTAAAGCTAGCTTGTAGGCCACTGGTCCCACACATTCAATGACTTTATATGGGCCAATGAACTTAGGGCTTAACTTACCCTTTCTTCCAAACCTCAGTACCTTCTTCCACAGTGACACCTTGAGGAACACTTTATCGCCAACTGCATATTCTATCTCTTTTCTCTTCAAGTCAGCATAGGATTTCTGTCTATCTGAGGCAACCTTCAAAATAGCTTTTATCAATTTAACCTTCTCCTCAGTCTGTTTCACCAGGTCTAGCCCTATTAGCTTGTCTTCACCCAATTCAGTCCAACACACTGGGGTTCTGCACTTCCTCCCATATAGTGCCTCATACGAAGCCATTTGGATGCTTGCTTGATAGTTATTGTTGTATGCAAATTCTGCTAATGGGAGGTATCTATCTTAACTTCCCTCAAACTCGATGACACAACTCCTTTGCATATCCTTAAGGACCTAACATATATGTCATGTTATTATTATAATTTCAGTTCAACATTTGTACTAATTCAATTGGTTTCAATGTTTACCTGGATTACTCTTTCTGATTGCCCATCCATCTGAGGATGAAAAGCTGTGCTAAAGTGGAGTTGTGTGCCCAAGGATTGTTGCAATTTCTTCTAAAATCTCGATGTAAACCTTGGGTTTCGATCAGATATGATAGAAAGTGGGATTCCATGCAGTTTAACTATCTCACTAATATACAATTCTGCTAGCTTCTCCAAAGGAGTAGTCACCCTAATCGCGAGAAAGTGTGCTGACTTTGTCAATCTATCCACTATCACCCATACTGCATCATGCTTCTTCTGGGTGGGAGGTAGACCACTAACAAAATGCATAGTGACCCGGTCCCATTTCCATTTAGGTATGCTTATGGGCTGTAGCAAACCCGATGGAACTTGATGTTTTGCCTTGACTTGCTGACATGTCAAGCATCTAGTTACATAATCAACTATGTCCCTCTTCATACCAGGCCACTAGTATTAAAGCTTCAAATCATGATACATTTTTGTGCTTCCCAGGTACATAGCATAAGCACTAGTGTGTGCCTCTTTCAGAATACTGGTCTTCAATTCCTTATCATCTGGTACACGCATTCTTCCTTTGCAGTGCAGACACCGATCTGCTTTCACCTCATAGTCAGTTTCCTTTCCTTCTGAGATTTTACCCACACTAGCCATCAATTTATCATCTACCTTCTGCCCATCTTGTATCTGCTGTAGCAAGTTTGGCTTCACTTGCAACTCAGCAAAATAGCTCCATCTCGAGCCAAGGACAGATGGCATTTAGTGATCTCAAAGCTGTGATGGACTTTCTGCTCAAGGCATCACCAACTACATTTACCTTCCCAGGGTGGTAGTCAATCACACAATCGTAGTCCTTCAGGAACTCAGTCCATCGCCTCTGTCTAAGGTTGAACTCCTTCCGAGTTTGCAAATATTTCATACTTTTGTGTTCTATATATATATAACATTTTTCACCATATAGGTAGTGCCTCCATATCTTTAGTGCGAAGATGATCACTGCAAGTTCCAGATCATGGGTAGGGTAATTTTGTTCATGCGGCCTCAACTGCTTGGAAGCATAGGCGACCGCCTTCCCCTCTTGTGTCAATACACACCCTAACCCAATATGCGAGGCATCACTATAGACCACAAAGTCCTTTCTCGACACTGACTGTGTTAACATTGGTGTCTTTGTTAACATAGCATTCAACCTTTCAAAACTAGCTTGACACTTGTTGTTCCAGTCAAATCTAACATTCTTGTGTAACAACTTGGCCATTGGAGCAGCTATTAGAGAAAATTCCTTCACAAATCTTCTATAATACTCAACTAGCCCCAAAAAGCTTCTGACCTTAGTTGTATTTCTGGGAGGCTTCCATTCCATCACTGCTTCTATCTTCTTAGGATCCACTATAATCCTATCAGTTGACACTATGTGTCCAAGGAATGCAATTTCATTCAACCAGAAGTCACACTTAGATAGCTTAGCATACAGCTTCTTTTCTCTCAGGGTTTACAGAACAATTCTCAAATCTTCATCATGTTCTTCCCTAGTCTTGGAATTTCCAAAATATCATCAATAAAGACCACTATGAACCGATCTAGGTATGGATGGAAGATACGGTTCATAAGGTCCATAAATGTTGCTGGTGCATTTGTTAACCCAAAACGGCATCACGAGGAACTCATAATGCCCATATCGGGTCCTGAATGCAGTATTTGGCACATCTACATCCTTTACCCTCAGCTGATGATACCCTGATCTGAGATCAATTTTAGAAAATACACCAGCCCTCTTCAACTGATCAAATAGATCGTCAATTCTAGGCAATGGATATTTATTCTTCACAGTTACTTTGTTCAACTATCGATAATCAATACATAGCCTCAAAGTCCCATCCTTCTTCTTTACAAACAGCACCGAAGCTCCCCATGGTGACACACTGGGGCGTATGAACCCTTTGTCCATTAACTCCTATAACTGGATTTTCAACTCCTTTAATTTTATAGGTGCTATCCTATACGGAGCAATGGAAATTGGTGCTGTAGCCGGCAGTACCTCAATAGCAAATTTGACTTCCCTTTCTGGTTGTAACCCAGGCAATTCTTCAAGGAATACATCGGGGAAGTCTCTTATTGTGGGTATAGTAGATAGGTCAAGCTTAGTTTGCTTAGTATCAACTATGTGTGCTAGGCAGACTTCACAGCCCTTTCTCATCAATTTTCTTACAACTGTGGCAGAGGACATTGGACAAGAAATCTGCCCTTTCCCCACAACTGTGATCTCATTACGCTCAGGAGTTTTCAAAGAAATTCTCTTCAGTTTACAGTCAACCATTGCCTGATGAAGTGACAACCAGTCCATTCCCAAAATTACATCAAACTCGTGGAAAGGAAATTCAATCAGGTCTGCCAAGAATTCATACCCCTGAATCCTTAACGGGCAACCTTTGTACAACTTATACACCACCACACTGTGGCCTAATAGATTAGTGACTAGAATGTCTTGGTCACTCTACTCTACTAGTATCCCCCTTTCTACAGGTAGCTTGATGCAGATATATGAATGGGTGAATCCCGGATCCACCAATGCATGCATATTGATGTTGTAGAGAGAAAACGTACCCCTGATGACATCCGGGGCATCTTACTTCTCCTGAGCTCTCATAGCATAAGCTCTGGTAGGTACTCTGGCCTCTCAGCTGTCTCAGATGTAGGTCTCTATGATGGACCAACTGCCTCAGATTTACTGGGCCTTCTACCCCTTTGAGGTATAGGGGCAGGCCTGTCTGCTTGGCCTAGAGCAGCTGTAGTAGTTCTGCGTGAACAGTTTCTTAGTTGATGCTCTGTAGACCCACACCTTAAGCAAGCACCCGTCACTCTCCAACACTCCCCGTTATGCAACTTTAGGCAGTGTGGACAGGCAGAAGCTACTAGGGCTGGTCCCCTAAATACCGTCCCTGGAGAGCTGACCATTGATGAAGTGGACTAGCCTCTCCTAGGTGTGAACTGTGGTCTGGGCCCCTGGGACTAACCTTGACATTGAGACTGACCAGAACTCTGAGCAGGTGGACCTTTAAATTTCTTCCTAGGTGCAGAGGATGAACTGGACTGACCTGGACCCCTCTTTTGCTGTTTCTCCCTTTTGTTCTGCTCATTTATTCTAACTTTCTCAACTTTTAATGCAGCTTCAACTAATTTGGTGAAGTCCGTAATCCCCAAGGTAGTGATCATTAATTTGATGTTGTCATTTAGCCCCTCTTCAAACCTTTTGCACCTCTCTGCTTCTGTGGGGACTATCTCTCTCCTACACCTACTTAGTCTCATAAATTCTCGTTTATATTCTGCTACAGTCAGTTGTCTCTACCTCAAGCTGATAAACTCTCTTCTTCTATCTTCTAGGTACACACTTCCCACATACTTCTTCCTGAACTCAGCGAGGAAGAAATCCCAAGTTACCAGCTCTGGCCGGACTTCACTAGATACAGTGTCCCATCACTGATAGGCATCATTTTGCAATAGGGACACAACACCCTTTAAGTTTTGCTCTGGAGTTTAATGCAGTTGCGTCAATACCTGGATGGTTATGTCTAACCAATTTTTATCTGCCACTGAGTCTTATTCTCTCTTACCCAAGACGTCCACAGCTCCAAATTTCCTAAGTTTTTTCAGGTGAGATTTCTGCTGTGGAGGTGGTGGTGGTGGCATAACCCCAGCCATTTGTCTGAAGAAATCCGCCATGTGCTAAACATAGCTGGTGGAGGCTGTGCAGGCACCTCTGGTGCTGGTGGAGCAGGTTCTCCCCTGCCTCCAGTCTCAGCTGTAGGTGGAGCATGACTCTCCACTTCCTCATCTACTGCTCTCTATGACATGGGGTCCATATCCTAATCAAAATAAGAAAAAAAGACAGATCTGCATTAGTGTCACTTCAACTCTTACGAATGCAATGCATGGTATGGACTCTATCTAGAAACAAAAATGCACTAAACCATGCTCTGATACCACTAAATGTGACACCCCTTACCCATCTACAGTGTAGCCGAGTAAAACATGCCACATAGTGTGCCAGAGCACTCCCTTTATCTTGATTTATTCTCGTTCTTGATTTTATTAATTAAAATGCCTTTTATGAAAAATGTAAGTACAAATTTTTTTTTTAAATTTATATGATTAATTTAAATTTCTGCAAATTTTATAGAAAATTTGGCAGAGTGCCTGCTATAAATGTAGAAAATAGTTCTTCAGAACCTGTGGAAAATACTTTCAATAATTTTCTCAGCCCACAACTCCAAATAATCATCATTTCTCAATAAATTTCTCATCAAATTCTCAATAATTCCTCAATCTGTCATTCATTCAGTCCATATCAAAATCATACTAAGATTATAATTAAATACTCAAATTTTATCTATAAACATAAATTTATAGATAATCACATTAATACAAAATTATATTACATAAGTTTTAAATATAGATAATAAAATAAAAGTTTAATTACAAAGTTTACAAAAATTACAAAATACAATATGGGACCTAGTGTCCGACCAATGCACTGTAACCTGAGAGGTGACTCTGACTCTATGCAGATCTGATGCCTCACCCAGTCTGTGGTCTACTGGGCTCTCTATCAGTCTCTCTAGAACCTACGCATGGCAAAAGCAATGCGCTAAGTAATACTGCTTAGTGGTGCCAATAATAAAATAAAAAGAACTAAAATGAAATAAGCATACAGAGTGTATGCAGGTTTTCCATACGAACAATTTATGGTACTTATTTATAGTATTATTAATTTGTTACTGTTTATATCAATTATTTAATTAAATTTATCTACTTCCATTTTTGGTTGCCCAAGTAACCTATACTATAACACCCCTATATTAGGTAGTGCGTTCTACTGTTCCGGTGACCAGTGTTGTCCGGACAGCTAGGATGCCTAGAACTACACTTAGATATGAGTGAAGAGACATAAAATAATGAAATACAAGAAAATAAAAATACAAGAAAAACAAGGGAAAAATAATAGCAATAAAATGTAACCAAGTTAAACGAGCTGAGAACCCTAGCGATGGGTGACCGCACTGGAAAGTTGCGGCGTGGACCGTTGACTAGCCCTGGACCGCGGGGAACCCTAGAAAATATTTTTAAGACTTAAATAGACATCTATTGAAGTATAAATATCATTAGAAATATCAAAGAAAAATTAGTTAATTAGTACAAAGAAAAATAAGAAATCGAGAAAATGACAAAACTCGGTGTTACCAAAAAATCAGGAATGTAACCCGAATAGGGGCATTGTGCTTATTTGACACCCTGAGTTGTCTTTTGACCTAAATGTCCATTAAAAATATATGACGTTACACTTGGAAAATGTCATGAAAAATTAAATTGGTGGTACCTAAATTAAATAGCAAAAGATAGGACTTAAATGTGGGAATTTGGGAACTTTAGAATAAAGAAACATTAAAATGGGTGATGGTGCTCCACTAACTCCACTTAAGTGGACCACTAAGCATGTTTTGGGATAGAAACTTCATTTTCCTCACCTTGTCCAAAACCAGCCGAAACAAGGAAAGAATCCTCCATGGCCGTCCATGGCCAAGCTTTACTATTCCATGATCCAAGCCAGTTTTCTTCCCTTTTCCTTCACTAAAGTTGTTCTACACAACTTGGGCAGTAGATAGGCAGCACGAAAATCAAGTTTTGGTGAGGTTTTGAAGAATTTCAAAAGTGGTCAGTATATATTTTTTATGCTTGTTTCATTAAACCTTGAAGGGATGTTATGGGTAGTTGAATTGTGGAAGGATTTTTGAAGTTTGATGAGTTAAGGGAGAGGTACATTTTTGGCAGCCATGGAACTTCAATAAGAGCAGTTTAGCCTTGCATGTAAATGATAGATTAAAGTGTTGATGTAAGTGTTTATGTGTGTAGGAATAAATTGGATAATGTATACTAGATGTATGTGATAGTACACTTGATTTTGGAAGCTTGAAAGTTAATTGAAGAAGATGTACAATTGGCAATTTTGAAGTGTAGACCAAAATGTGTTGTTTCATGGTTTGGTTTATGGAATTATATTGTTGAATTATGGTGCTTGTTATGGCAGCATGTATATGTATATAAAGGTTTGAATATGGACATGTAAATGAGCTATGTCATGTGGTTAAATTGTTTGTAATTGGACTTGGAAAATTCTGTACTATAATGTGCATATTGAGAATGGTTATAAGCTTTCAAAATGACAAAAAATGAGTTGCTAAATGTGTTTATGTTATGGTGCAAACCAGAAATGACATGGAAGAGTGACTTGGTAAGCATGGGATGAGTAATTGGTAAAGGGTGAATAATGTGCAATAGGGCAGTGTAGGTTTTGGGTTTAGAACCTTAAGTGTGTGACTCCAATTGTTATGAGACCAATTGGAGGTGAAACTAGGCACAAAAAGTGCCAACTTTCATGAAGGAAGCTTACCAAAATTCTACTTGGAAGGTGACTTGAAAAATGACCAAATCTTGATTAGTGCTTTAAAAGCCTGAAAATTGACCATTTGGGCAGCAGTTAGTGTTTTGGCTATAACTCACTCAAAACAGGTCCAATTGACCTGAAAGTTTTACCATGAATAGTTTAGACATATATCTACAATTCTTATGAAGACACCCAAGCCTAGAAATGGCCAGAACCAAGCCAAATAGCTTGCACAAGTTCGGGTCCAAAAATTAGCCGAACCAAAAGTGACCTAAAAATGACCTAAAGCTACCATTTTGGTACATTCTGTCCAGCATTGGTAGATTGACCATAACTTGGTCTACATAACTCAGAATGACCTGAAATTTTGCCCCGCGTGCAATAACACATAGACCTACAAGTTTGTAATTTTGACCAAAACCCGAAAACCAAGGAAACTAGGTCATCCGGCTAGGTCAAATTAGTATATCGGAATCCGACAAATTGCAATAAAATGCACTATACATGAAAATGAATTGGGTAACATGTACCAACACTAAAAGGCTATTAAATATGACACATTGATAACGTTAAAACCTAATTCACCTAGACTGCATCGAGGGTTAACATCTTAGGTTGACTAAGGAAATAATAGAATCAATAAATTAAGTATTAAGCCTTATAGTTAAAGACGGTTTAAATGAGTACTGAAACACTTCAAATTGTGTGTTTCAGTTAGCAAAGACTCAGGGAAGGGGAAGGAAACACTGAGTCAGAGCCAAGAGATAGTTATCAGAGGTTTGTGCACAACAGTTATTTCTTTTGAATTTTTCATTTGAAATAAATTATGACTATTTGTATATTATTGTTTTAAATTGTGGAAATGTGTTTGAATGGATACTTATTGCTTGAAAAGCATTGTAAATGGTTTGAAATTGTGAAAAATTGTTTGATTGATATTTGATGGATACTTATTGATTGAAAAGCATTGCAAATGATTTGAAACCACAACTATCATGTATCTTGATTGAATTCCTCGCTAGCTTGTCTAGTGGGATGAATTGAATTCTCTCTCTGGCTAAAGTGTTGAGGTGTGTGCCTGTTAAGGACGAATTGAATGAGTACTCATATTATTGCTAGCTAGCTATGTTATTCCTCATTAGCCATCGACTTTTGGGATGAATTGAATTCCTCATTAGCCATCAGCTTTTGGGACGAATTGAACTTTGGCAACATGATTAAGCTCTGTGTGTGTGATTTATTAATATTTATTGTGATATTGTGAAATGGAGTTTAAATTCTTTATGACATTCATTGTCTTTGAATTTAACTATGGTTTTAAGTATCCACTTATATGACTTATGATTTGTGATTTAAAGTTGTATTTGGTTAATGTTGTGCACCACTGAGACAATGGCTCAACGATAGCTTTTCATTGCTATCGCAGGTAGACAGACTGACAGGGCAGCAGACTAGGCTGCTAGTACTACACTGAGAGATCATCGGGTATATTGAGTATACCATATTTTGCATTTTGTATTGTAATGTATGTTCACTATATGTATATAGTGTTCTTGGTTTTGAGCAGTTGTGAATTAAAATTGTATATTGAAGTTGTAAAATAAATTGTAAATTATTTTGGTTTGTAAATATTGTGATATATTTCTTTTATCTCAGCCTTTGAAAACACTAAAAATTATTGTGGATTTGAGTTGAGAAACATATTGTGTTGATTAAATGTTGGAGTTTGAGATTGAGAAATATATTTGAAGTGCTTTTTACAGGTTTTTGAAGAACTGTTTTATTCAAAATACAGATGACATTCCGCCAAAATTTTTACAAAAATTACTAATAATTCAAATGTGTTAGCTGTTTCACTTCAGTTCAAAAATTTTTTTAACACCTGTAAATAGTGCTCACCATTGTAAAAAGAAGTAAGAAAAGTTTTAAAATCCCTTGTAGTATATTTAATGGGTTATCAGTAGACGAAGTTGGTAATTCATTAGATATACTATGGGATCATGTTATGCCTTATAGAGGGGCAGGGTGTGACATGTTTAAGTGGTATCAGAGCTAGTTTTTAAAATTCTGTTTTCACTTGTAATTTGAATATTCTTTCTTCATAGTACAACTTCTCAATATCATTGTTTGATACATACAGTACATTCCATTATAAATATGCACTAACAGGAGAAAATCTCCTTGTGTTATTTATTCAAGAGGTCTAAGATCCTCAAATTGACTATGGAAGAGCGTGATCGTTTAATGGATCAATCTATAGAGGCTGAGGTACAAGGGGATGCCCCAGCCCTACACAATGTCAGTGGATCAGCTGCACCAGCCCCCTCAGTACTGCAGTTTTCTGCTTAGTTCGCTCAGCAAATGGCTGCAATATTTCAACCGATGGCTGGTAATGTGCCTACTCAAGTCCCACTCTAAACACCAGTGGTACAACCATAGTCTTCTGCTAGGTAGTATGACAAATTAATGAAATATGGGGCTACTGAGTTCAAGGGGACAGTAGATCCTCTAGAGGCAGAACAGTGGTTAGAGAGAATGGATAGGGTGTTCAAGAAGCTACATTGTACAGAGGAGCTCATGTTTGAATATTCAGTATCTTTGCTACAGGGGGATGCATATGACTGGTGGAAAACCATTCCCCATAGTCTGGTAGAACCTTCAATGCTAACATGGAATGATTTTTTGTGGGAGTTCAGATAAAAATATGTCCCTGATGCTTATGTGGACCAGAAATTGCAAGAGTTCCTAAGTCTGAAACAGGGGAGTAGATCAGTGGCAGAATATGAAAGGAAATTTTCCTGCCTGAGCCATTATGCAGTAAGTCTACTTTCTACCAGTAGGGAGAGATGTAAAAGGTTTGAAACCGGCTTAAAGCCCAGTATCAGATTACAAGTGGTCAGATTCAAACATAACAACTTCTCTGAGCTTATTTCTCAAGCACTAGAATTAGAAAGAATTGAGTTAGAAGCAGCCCCAGAGAAAAAGAAATCAGAGAAGACAGAAAAAGAGGGGAAGTCAGTAGAACAGAGTTCCAGTGGTCCTACTGGAAAGAGGAAGAACCATGGGGGACACAGCAGGGCTGGTAAAAAGTCCGATAGGGGAAGATATTCAGGACAGAAACCCCCTCTATCTAGTCAGCAGAGTACTAGAAGTTCCTATCCTCCCCACCAATGTGAAACTTATGGTAGAAGCCATGGTAGATTATGCTACAAGGCTATTAGAGCCTGTTATAACTGTGGAGGCACAGGGCACTTTGCCAAGGACTACACCAGTATTTGCAGAGTTAGACCACCTCCTACTACTGCTGAAGGGTCAGTTCAGAGCCCTGTCACCAGAGGTTCACAACCACCTAGCAGAGGTAGAGGCAGGGGTAGAGGTAACCCAGCAGGCAGCCAAGGCACTGTGAATCAATCAGAGCAAGGCAGTGCTCTAGTCAGAGTCTATGCAATGAGACAGAAAGAAGAGGCCGAGACATCTGATATTGTGGCTGGTACCTTCTCAACTTTTAATCAAGATGTGTTTGTATTATTTGATTCGGGTTCTACCCATTCTTATATGAGTGTAGCATCATTGATTGTATTGTTGTTCCATGTACAAAAATGGACTTTGAGGTGCTAGTAACAAGTCCGCTAGGACAAGAGGTCAAGGTTAATAAAATGTATAGGGATTGTCCTTTGGTGATCCAAGGACATACTTTTCTATCTGATCTCATTGAAATGCCCTTCAGAGATTACGATATCATCTTGGGCATGGATTGGTTAGCCAGGCATCACGCCATGATTGACTGTAGACTGAAGACAGTCACTTTGGGTCTCCCTCAGTGCAGTGAAGTTGTAATACATGGGGAGAGGCAGCTATTGCCATCAAACATCATTTCGGCTGCACTAGCTAGAAAAATGATCAGAAAGGGGTGTGAAGCATACTTGGCACATGTGGTAGACACCCAAGTGGGGATTCCAGCATTGAGGGATATCCCTACAGTATATGACTTTCCAGATGTGTTTCCTGATGAATTGCCAGGATTACCTCCAGAAAGAGAGGTGCAGTTTGAAATTAATGTTATGCCTGGTGTGGATCCAATCTCCATAGCACCATACAGAATGGCACCACCAAAGTTGAAGGAGTTGAAGGCACAATTGCAAGAACTACTTGAAAAGGGCTTCATCCGCCCTAGTGTGTCACCTTGGGGAGCGCCAGTATTGCTTGTTAAGAAGAAAAATGGCACCCTCCGCTTATGTATTGACTACCGACAGTTGAATAAGGTGACAATAAAGAACAGATATCAGTTGAAAAGTGCAGCTGTATTCTCCAAAATTGATTTGCAATCTGGTTATTATCAGTTGAAAGTACAAGAGCAGAGTATTCCAAAGACTGCTTTCTGGTAATGCCATTTAGGTTAACTAATGCTTCAGCTGCTTTTATGGATCCGATGAACGCTATATTCAGACCATATCTCGACCAATTTGTGGTGGTGTTTATTGATGACATTTTGATATATTCGAGGAATGCAGAGGAGCATGACAGACATCTGCGGATTGTACTGCAGACTTTAAGGGAGAAATAGCTATATGCCAAATTGTCAAAATGTGAATTTTGGCTAAAAGAAATCTCTTTCTTAGGACATGTTGTGTTAGCTGAAGGGATCAAGGTAGATTCCAGCAAGGTAGAAGCTATCTTTAATTGGAAGCCACCCAGGAATATCATAGAAATTCACAGTTTTTTGGGTTTAACTGGATATTACCGTCGATTTGTGAAAGGGTTTTCTATGTTAGCTTCTCCACTGACTAAGTTGCTTCAGAAAGATGTAAAATTTCAGTGGATAGATAAATGTCAGCAGAGTTTTGATGAGTTAAAGAGGTGTTTGACTGAAGCTCCAGTCCTTACTTTACCTACACCGGGTAAAGAATACACAGTTTATAGTGATGCTTCTCACAATGGGTTAGGTTGTGTACTAATGCAAGATCAGAATGTCATTGCTTATGCATCATGCCAGCTGAAACCGCATGAGAGGAACTACCCAACACATGATTTGGAGCTAGCATCTATTGTTTTTGCTCTGAAGATCTGGAGACACTATTTGTATAGGGAGAAATGCTATATTTACATAGATCACAAGAGCTTGAAGTACTTAGGTACCCAGAAGGAATTGAATTTGAGGTAGAGGAGATGGTTAGAACTCATTAAAGACTATGATTGCTTAATAGACTATCAGCCAGGGAAAGTGTGACACCCCTTACCCGTCTACAGTATATCCGGGTAAGATATGTCATACGGTGTACCGGCACACTCTATTTTTTTCCTTAATTAATTTTTTTGTCATAGTTTTGAATATAGTTTATGGAATATAATTTATTTAAGCCATTTATCAAAATTATTATTTATTTGAGGTTCCGAAAATTTTAAAGAAAATCCATGAGTACGGCTAAAAATGGAGAAAGCAGCTTCTTCTAACTGTGAAAAACACTTCCAATATTTATATCTCATCACTCTCAAACTCCAATATCAAATCTCAACATTTTTCAATTTCATTTCTCAATCATTCATCTCATAATTCACATCTCATTCATATAACTCAATTTCATAATCATTTCCATACATTTCCATTCGTACTCAATTCATATGTAAACATTCTCAATTTACATAAGCAAAATTTTCAAATTCCCTTAATTTACATAATTTACAAAATAATTACAAAATTTCATAATTTACATGATATACAAATTAATTACAATTTGCTAATTTATATTACAATATAAGAAATAATTAACATACACAAAATACATGATACGCTTAATGTGAGCCCTATCTACATGCATTGCTGAGGAGGTGACAACCTTTGACACTCTGCAGATCTGAACTCTCAAAATTTCTAGTCAAACGTCCAGTGGGTTCTAGCTTCAGTACCTGCGCGAAGGAAACAATTCCATCGCGCTAAGCATTGCTGCTTAGTGGTGCAATAATAGAACAAGAAAATAAAATATACAAATAAAGAAAGAACGAAGCATAATTTGAATATTTAAGAATCAATTTAATTTAATACAATGTGTCTAATATTAATTATCTTTTGTTCTCATTTGTTTCGCTTTGAAAGCGTTTAATTCCGAAATTCACAGGGATAATGTACAACATACAGAATTAATAAAAATACTCAGTTTATATTTATATGGCAATACAAGGTACATTTAAAATATTTAGTTAAGTTATACCTATTTTTGCAACTCTTTTGTCATTTTACTTAACAATTTTTATGTGGTTTGGATCATTTCATAATTGTAACTAATTCTTTTGAAGTCTTATTAACTCATTTATTTGATTTCTAATATTTTTAATTACTAATAGTCTTAATTTATTTTAATAAATTACACTGCCCAAGTAACCTACGACAGGCTGACTAAACTGGATAATGGGTCGTTGGCTCTGGACACCGCGGTGCCTCGGGCGGTCATACCATGGGACGCAGAACGTCAACCACGTATGCAGTTAGTATGGCTAAAAAGCCATGATATCACATAATCGGGCATAAAAGCCATGAATACGAGCATAAGAGCCATGAATACGGGCATAGAGCTATGAATATAGGCATAAAGCCTTTCGCAGTACTGCTAAAACAATACCCTATTGGCATGCCAAACTATCCAATCTGACACACATGTCTAGACAATACAATGGCACATAATATTATTAAATATTAATATATTGTGTTTTATGACTTCATTATTTCATTATAAATTTTAATTATAATTCATACATTCATTTGATCATTTATATGATCACAATTCACATCAATTATCCTTTTATACCATTGTACTCAAAATACTTCTCCTCTCTACAATAATGAGAACTAATGTCTCATTCATACATTAATATGGTTCATTTATTTATTCATTATGTTATTCATATTGATCACAATTCTAAACAATGGCTCACATGTACCATTGTATTCAAAACATTTTTCCTTTCTCATTTATACATTCAAGAATCTACTTATGTAATTACAAATTTTATATTTCAAGTTGAGTTACTAATATTTTATGAATTCCATTTGTGATAGGCATATAAGCCCTAACTATCTATTCACATCAATTAGGTGACTTATTTTTCATGTTTCAAGTAATCCATGAATATTTCATGGATTTCAAATTTATGGCCTTAATTTTCTTTTTAACAATTTTGACTAGGATGCATAGTCCACATTTGTCATACAATTCTAAGCATTTAAGCTTAGAATTGGTTCTAGGTCTTTATCTTAATTTACTAATCATTTTGATTACTATTCACCTTACTAGTCAACCAAAATATTGACTTTTTTATACTTAATGGATATATTAATTCTAATTACACTAAGATCCCACATTTTGAGTTTTACATTTGCTAGTATTAATTGCCAATTGCAATTTAAAGTCCCCTAAATGCATTTCTAATTTCACATTTGAATTTCAAGTTTTGGTGTCACTATTCACCTCATTGGTCAACAAAAATGTTGACTTCTGGATAGAAAATAGGTACATTGGTTTTGACACTCCAAACATACCACATTTTGCATTTAAAACTTGTTGGAAGTGATCACCATTACCATTTCTAAGCCTAACACTAAGTGGCAGAATTTTCAGTTTTTGTACCATAAGTTTACTGTTCTATTAGGGACTGTTACAGTGGAAATTTGAGGAAATGGTAAACATGAAAGTTGTTCCTTATTTTTTCTAGTTGAATTTCCTTTTTTCAATCACTCCATTTGGAGTTTTGTAGCTCCAAATATAGTCCAAAAACCACAGTTGGCCGGATTTCAATTCTGCAGAATTTACCAAATCTATAGTACCATGAACAGTGACTGTGACTGCCATTTTGATTAAGTTCTGGTCATACATTGGGGTAGGTTTCTTCATGAAAGTTATTTGTCTATGTCTTAACTTGTTGCTGTAAAAAATTTCAGGTCAATTGACCATATCTACAGTGAGTTATGGCCAAATGAACAGTTACTGTTCATTTGGTCATTTCTGCAAGTGCTGTTGCAGGGTATCCGGATTGAGGCCAACTTTTGGTCCACTTGCTTTGGTCTTTTGGGCATGGTTTCTTCAGAAACATTGTGCCATTATAAGTCTAGTTTCATGTCCAATTGGCCAAACACCAATTGGACCTACACAGCCAAAGATATGGCAGTCCAAACAGGCTAGACTCACAGCCTTATTACTGCTGTCACTAGGCAGCCTACCAATTGGGTTTGTAACACTTTAGTTCACTTCAAATTATGATTAACTTGCCTCAAATGGTCACTAATTGACCATTAGGATGTTCACTCACCATTTCACAAGCAAAGTCCAAGTTTCTCTCCCAAAACCCTAGCTCAAATTCAAGGTTCACACAACACACACCAATTAAACATACTAATCACACTTCTCATCATAACCAAGCAAGTTATCCATTTTCTTTGCAATAAAACACTTCAAATCCTACTCCTACACAAGCTGGCTGGATTCTTAGTCTAACATATATCCATTAATTTCATCATTTATCATGTAATTCTAGTGTAACTCACTTTATTTTCATCATTTATCATGTAATTCTAGTGTAATTCACTTTATTTTCATCATTATAAGAGGAAGAAGTAAGAATTTAGCACTAACCTTAGGAGGGCAGAATTTTCTCTTAGCCAAACTTTAATTTTCCTTCACTTTCTTGGCAGCCAATCACTTGCTCAAGATGTAATATTAAATTTTTATAAAGGAAGGTAGGGATTTTATGGTGAAAAATTCAAAGTTAGCAAGGTGTAATGAAGGATAACAATGGTGGAAATGGGAGAGGTGGCTGCTGGCTAGTTTTGGGAGAGAAGATGCAGATTTTGTTTTTCAATTTTTGTCTCAATTATCTCCTTTTAAAGTGCTTGTTGAAATTTGATTGGTGGAGGGCATTGCAATGACATCATATGATGTCATTATTCTCAATTTCTTTCATTTTTCTTTTCTTTTCTTTTCTACTCATTTTCAATTCAATTTTAGCAATATTTATTTATATTTTAGATTATAATAATTATTTACTTAACTGGACAAGTCGGCCAAAAATCACCTCTGAAGGCGAAATGACCAAAATGCCCTCCGTTTGGCTTAACGGGTCAAAATTGTCTGTACCGATTGAAAAATTTTTCTAAATATTTTCTTGGCATTCTAATGCCATAGGAACCTCAATGACCCTTCTCTGGAGTCCTAAAAATTATTTTATGAATTTTTCCCCGGGTCTAGGGCTCCTCGTTGCGAGAACCGCAACTTCCCTCTGGTTACCCATCGCTTGGGCACCGGCTCGTTTAACTTGGTTGTATTTTATTTCAAAAATTTTTACTAAATTTTTATTATTAATATTTGAGTTAATTATGGTTCCTGACTTTAGTTTAAATATTTTTCCGGACGTTCTAGCTGTCCGAACCGACACCGGTCACCGGAACAGTAGAATGTACGGAGTTGCTACCGAGAGGGTGTTACAGAAAGCAAATGTGGTGGCTGATGCCTTAAGTCGCAAGACTATGGAAAGTCTTAGAGTTTCTCCTTTATCCATGGTACATGAGTTGAAAGCACAACATGCCAGTTTGGAGATTGATGATGAGGGACAGACAGTAGTTGCATGGGATGTACAGCCAGTGTTGATTGATCAGATTAGAATGGCTACTCAGAGTGATGATAAATATCAAAAGCTACTGAAAAAGGTCCAGCAGGGCAAGAAACCTAAATTTTCTGTGAGAAATGATGGTTTATTACTACACCAGGGCAGAATGTGCGTTCCTAGTGATGTGGAATTGAGATGGGTCATTATGAAGGAAGCACATGAGTCTCCTTTTGCTATGCATCCTGGTGGAACTAAAATGTACAGAGGGCTAAAAGAGCATTACTGGTGGATGGGTATGAAAAGGGATATAGCTGAATTTGTTTCCAAATGCCTAACTTGTCAGCAAGTAAAGGCAGAACATCAAGTTCCAGCTGGTTTGTTATATCCATTACCAGTACTAGAGTGGAAATGGGAACGGATAACCATGGATTTTGTTACGGGACTTTCGAGGACACAAAATAGTCATGATGTAGTATGGGTTATTGTTGATAGACTGACCAAGTCTGCTCACTTTTTGCTAGTCTGGATGGGCTATAGCCTGGAGAGATTAGCTAGATTGTACATAAATGAGATTGTAAAACTGCAAGGAGCGCCAGTATCAATTGTATCTGACAAAGATCCCAGGTTCACTTCTAGATTCTGGGGTAGTCTTCAGAGAGCCCTAGGAACTAGATTGAACTTTAGCATAGCATTCCACCAACAGACAGATGGCTAGTCTGAAAGGGTAATTCAGATATTGGAGGATATGCTACAGGCTTGTGTGATTGAGTTTGAAGGAAGTTGGGATACACACTTGCCTTTGATTGAGTTTGCTTATAACAACAGCTACCAATCAAGCATTGGGATGCCTCCATATGAAGCTTTGTATGGCAGGAAGTGCAGAATTCCCCTATGTTGGGATGAAGTTGGTGAAAGAAAGATGATTGGGCCAGAAATTGTTCAACAGATAGAGAAAAAGATCAAATTGATCAAAGATCGACTCAAGGCTACATCAGACTGTCAGAAGTCCTATGTTGATCTGAAGAGAAGAGATATTGAATATGCAGTGGGTGATAAGATATTCCTCAAAGTTTCTCCTTGAAAAAGGATTATGAGATTTGACAAAAAGGGAAAACTGAGTCCTCGTTTCATTGGACCATATGAGGTTCTGGAAAGAGTAGGTCCTTTGGCATATCGGTTAGCATTACCTCCAAAGCTAGAAAAGATACACAGTGTCTTTCATGTGTCCATGTTAAGGAGGTACATATTTGACCCATCTCATGTACTATCAGTTGAAGAGATTGAGGTAAATCCAGACTTCTCATATGATGAAGAACCCATGGAAATTCTGGCTTATGAGGTGAAGTAGCTGGGGAATAAACAGATACACTTGGTTAAAGTGTTGTGGAACCATCATTCAGGCTAGGAAGCTACTTAGGAACGTGAAGAGGATATGAGGAAACAGCACCCACAGCTGTTTAGAGACTAATGCCAGATAAAATTTCGAGATGAAATTTATTTTAAGGGGGGGAGAATTGTAACACCCCTATGTTCGGTAGTGCGTTCTACTGTTCCGGTGACTAGTGTTGTCCGGACAGCTAGGATGCCTAGAACTACACTTAGATATGAGTGAGGAGACATTAAATAATGAAATACAAGAAAAAAAATACAAGAAAAATAAGGGAAAAATAATAGCAATGAAATGTAACCTAGTTAAACGAGCCGAGAACCTTAGCGATGGGTGACCGCACCGGGAAGTTGCGGCATGGACCGTTGACTAGCCTTGGATCGCGGGAAACCCTAGAAAATATTTTTAAGACTTAAATAGACATCTATTGAAGTATAAATATTATTAGAAATATCAAAGAAAAATTATTTAATTAGTACAAAGAAAAATGGGAAATCGAGAAAACGACAAAACTCAGTGTTACCGAAAAATCGGGAATGCAATCCGAATAGGGGCATTGTGGTCATTTGACACCCTGAGTTGTCTTTTGACCTAAATTTCCATTAAAAATAAATGATGTTACACTTGGTAAATGTCGTGAAAAATTAAATTGGTGGTACCTAAATTAAATAGCAAAAGATAGGAGTTAAATGTGAGAATTTGGAAACTTTAGAATAAAGAAACATTAAAATGGGTGATGGTGCTCCACTAACTCCACTTAAGCAGACCACTAAGCATGTTTTGGGATAGAAACTTCATCTTCCTCACCTTGTCCAAAACTAACCAAAACAAGGAAAGAATCCTCCATGGCCGTCCATGGCCAAGCTTCACTCTTCCATGATCCAAGCCAATTCTTCCCTTTTCCTTCACTAAAGTTGTTCTACACAACTTGGGCAGTAGATAGGCAGCAATAAAATCAAGTTTTGGTGAGGTTTTGAAGAATTTCAAAAGTAGTAAGTATGTATTTTTTATGCTTGTTTCATTAAACCTTGAAGGGATGTTATGGGTAGTTGAATTGTGGAAGGATTTTTGAAGTTTAATGAGTTAAGGGAGAGGAACATTTTTGGCAGCCATGGAACTTCAGTAAGAGCAGTTTATCCTTGCATGTAAATTGTAGATTAAAGTGTTGATGTAAGTGTTTATGTGTGTAGGAATAAATTGGATAATGTATACTAGATGTATGTGATAGTACACTTGATTTTGGAAGCTTTGAAGTTAATTGAAGAAGATGTACAATCGGCAACTTTGAAGTGTAGACCAAAATGTGTTGTTTCATGATTTGGTTTATATTGTTGAATTATGGTGCTTGTTATGGCAGCATGTATATGTATATAAAGGTTTGAATATGGACATGTAAATGAGCTATGTCATGTGGTTAAATTGTTTGTAATTGGACTAGGAAATTTCTGTACTATAATGTGCATATTGAGAATGGTTATAAGATGCCAAAATGAGAAAAAATGATTTGCTAAATGTGTTTATGTTATGGTACAAACTAGAAATGACATGGAAGAGTGACTTGGTAAGCATGGGATGTGCAATTGGTAAAGGGTGAATAATGTGCAATAGGGCAGTGTAGGTTTTGGGCTTAGAACCTTAAGTGTGTGACTCCAGCTGGTATGAGACCGATTGGAGGTGAAACTAGGAACAAAAAGTGCCAACTTTCATGAAGGAAGCTTACCAAAATTCTGCTTGGAAGGTGACTTGAAAAAAGACCAAATCCGGATTAGTGCTTTGAAAGCCTGAAAATTGACCTTTTGGGCAGCAGTTAGTTTTTTGGCCATAACTCACTCAAAACAGGTCCAATTGACCTGAAATATTTACCATGAATATTTTAGACATATATCTACAATTATTATGAAGACACCAAAGCCCAAAAAAGGCCAGAACCAAGCCAATTAGCTTGCACAAGTTCGGGTCCAAAAACTGGCCGTACCAAAAGTGACCTAAAAATGACCTAAAGCTACCATTTTGGTACATTCTGTCCAGCATTGGTAGATTGACCATAACTTGGTCTACATAACTCAAAATGACCTGAAATTTTGCCCCGCGTGCAATAACACATAGACCTACAAGTTTGTAGTTTTGACTAAAACCCGAAAACTGAGGGAACTAGGTCATTCGGCTAGGTCAAATTAGTATACCGGAATCTGACAAATTGCAATAAAATGCACTATACATGAAAATGAATTGCGTAACATGTACCAATACTAAAAGGCTATTAAATATGACACATTGGTAATATTAAAACCTATTTCACCTAGAGTGCATCGAGGGTCAACATCTTACGTTGACTAAGGAAATAATAGAATTCAATAAATTAAGTATTAAGCCTTATTGTTAGAGACGGTTTAAATGAGTATTAAAACACTTCAAATTGTGTGTTTCAGTTAGCAAAGACTCAGGGAAGGGGAAGGAAACACTGAGTCTGAGCCAAGAGACAGTTATCAGAGGTTTGTGCACAATAGTTATTTCTTTTGAATTTTTGCAATTGAAATAAATTATGACTATTTGTATATTATTGTTTTAAATTGTGGAAATGTGTTTGAATGGATACTTATTGCTTGAAAAGCATTTTAAATGGTTTGAAATTGTGAAAAATTGTTTGATTGACATTTGATGGATACTTATTGATTGAAAAGCATTGCAAATGGTTTGAAACCACAGCTATCATGTAGATTGATTGAATTCCTCGCTAGCTTGTCTAGTGGGACGAATTAAATTTCGTCTCTGGCTGAAGTGTTGAGGTGTGTGCCTGTTGAGGACGAATAAAATGAGTACTCATATTATTGCTAGCTAGCTATGTTATTCCTCATTAGCCATCGGCTTTTGGGATGAATTGAATTCCTCATTAGCCATCGGCTTTTGGGACAAATTGAACTTTGGCAACATGATTAAGGTGTGCGTGTGTGATTTATTGATATTTATTGTGATATTGTGAAATGGAGTTTAAATTCTTTGTGAAATTCGTTGTCTTTGAATTTAACTATGGTTTTAAGTATCCACTTATATGACTTATGATTTGTGATTTAAAATTGTATTTGGTTAATGTTGTGCACCACTGAGATAATGGCACAGCGATAACTTTTCATTGCTGTCGTAGGTAGAGACTGACGGGCAGCAGACTAGGCTATTAGTACTACACTGAGAGATCATCGGGTATATTGAGTATACCATATTTTGCATTTTGTATTATAATATATGTTCACTGTATGTATATAGTGTTCTTGAATTTGAGCAGTTGTAAATTAAAATTGTACATTGAAGTTGTAAAATAAATTGTAAATTATTTTGGTTTATAAATATTGTGATATATTTCTTTTATCTCAGCCTTTGAAAACATTGAAAAATTATTATGGATTTGAGTTGAGAAACATATTGTGTTGATTAAATGTTGGAGTTTGAGATTGAGAAATATATTTGAAGTGCTTTTTACAGGTTTTTGAAGAACTGTTTTATTCAAAATACAGATTGCACTCCACCAAGATTTTTACAAAAATTACTAATAATTCAAATGTGTTAGCTATTTCACTTCAGTTCAAAAAAATTTTTAACACCTGTAAATAGTGCTCACCACTGTAAAAAGAAGTAAGAAAAGTTTTAAAATCCCTTGTAGTGTATTTAATGGGTTATCAGTAGACGAAGTTGGTAATTCATTAGGTATACTACAGGATCATGTTATGCCTTACAGACAGGTAGGGTGTGGCATATACTCGATGACTGGATTGGATAAACAGGTAAACTAGCACTGGGTAACAAGTAACTTGGGTCGTCACACCATCAGTCACAACGTGTCTCTCGGGGTGCAACAGAATAGCTAATGAGCTGTAATAAATATTAGGCACAAGGCCAAGTATCACAATAATATAAGAATGGCTAAAAGCCATAAAATCACCGAATGACCACTTAAGCCATAAATCATAGAAAGGCATGATGCGATATGCAGTACTGCTATCTAAACCCTATTGGCATGCCAACCTATCCAACCCAATCTTACTAGGTCTACTAGGGCATATTACAAAATTCTTGATTAAAATTTTGTTTTTAACATGTAAGATTACTATTCATTTTACCATTTAAGTCAAAATATTGATTTTCCCATACATAATAGTTACATGATTTCTATTCACATGAAATTACCACATTTTGGTTTGCAAAAGTGTTGGCATTAGTTGCCAATCAATACTTGTGACACCCTAACCCATTATGCGAGGCATCACTGTAGATCGCAAAGTCCTTTCCCGACACTGGCTATGTTAACACTAGTGCTTCTATTAACATAGCCTTCAGCCTCTCAAAAATGGCTTGGCATGTAACACCCTCTCTGTAGCAACTCCGTACATTCTACTGTTCCGGTGACCAGTGTCCGTCCGGACAGCTAGAACGTCCGGAAAAATATTTAAACTAAAGTGAGGAACCATAATTAACACAAATATTGATAAGAAAAATTTAGAAAAAATTTTACAATTAAAATACAACCAAGTTAAATGAGCCGGTGCCCAAGTGATGGGTAACCTAGTGAGAAGTTGTGGTTCTCGCAACTAGGAGCCCTAGACCCAAGAGAAAAATTATAAAATAATTTTTGGGCTCCAGAGAAGGGTCATTGAGGTCCTATGGCATTAGAATGCCAAGAAAATATTTAGAAAAATTTTTCAATCGGTACAGACAATTTTGACCCGTTAAGCCAAATGGAGGGCATTTTGGTCATTTCGCCTTCAGAGGCGATTTTTGGCCCACTTGTATAGTTGAGTAAATAATTATTATGACATAAAATGTGAATTAATATTGATGAAAAATTTATAAAAAAAATGAGAAATGAAAATAAGAAAACAAAAGTAAAAAGAAATGTAAGTTAATGAGAATTTTGACATCATAATGATGTCATTTAAAATTGTCCACCAATAACCATACAACAAATACATATAAAACAAATAAAAGAGGCTGAAAATAAAAGAAAAAAAATCATCTTCCTCCTTAGAACCAAACCAGCCGAAACCCTCCTCCCCTCTCCCTCCATTGATTTTCAACCAAAGCTTTATTTCTATCCTCATTTCACCATAAACCCTCCTACTTCTTTCACTAAAACTCATCCTTGCACCTTGCATAACCCTTAGGCAGCAAAAAGAAAGAGAAAAGGTGAAGAATTAAAGCTTTTGAAAAGCTCTTAAGTGAGGTTAGTGCTCTATTTTCCCTCTCACTCTTTTTAATTTTGTTAAAACATCAATTTAAGTTAAGAAATTATAAAAATTTGAAGTAAATTATGCATGTTAGAGTATCTTCAATTTTCGGCAGCCATGAACTTTCTTGAGGTTGATGGCTTGAATGGAATTAAAATCTATGGATGTTCCTTGATGTGTATAAGTGAATTAAAAACCATAATGGCATGTATATTGTAAGATTTGAGAACTTAGGAATTAGGGTTTTGAGGGAAATTTGAGTTTCACTTATGTAATGGTGAATGAACATCTTAAGGGTCAATTAGTGACCATTTGAGGTAAGTTGACCATAATTTGGAGTGAAGTATAGTGTTACAAATTGATTTGGTAGGCTGCCTAGTGAGAGCAACAGGTGAGGCTGTGAGTCCAGCCTGTTTGGACAGCCATAAATTTGGCTGTGTAGGTTCAATTGGTGTTTGGCTAATTGAACATGAAACTAGACACATAATGGCACAATTTTGGTGAAGAAACCATAGCCAAAAGACCAAAGCAAATGGACTAAAAATTGGTCCTAATCCGGATGTCCTGCAACCAGATTCTGCAGAATGACCAAATGAACAGTAATTGTTCATTTGGCCATAACTCATTGTAGAATGGCCCATTTGACCTGAAATTTTTACAGCAAGAAGTTAAGATATAGACAAACAACTTTCATGAAGAAACCTACCCTAAATTATGACAAGAACCTATCCAACAAAGTAGTTTCAGTCACTGTTCACTGCACTGTAGATATGGTCAATTCTGCAATTTTTCAATCCGGCCAGCTGTGGTTTTTGGACCATAACTGGAGCTACAAGACTCCAAATAGAGTGATTCAAAAAAAAGAAATTTAACTAGACAAAATAAGGAACAACTTTCATGTTTGTCATTTTATCAAATTCTCACTGCAACAGCAACTAAAGGAACAGTAAAATTTAGGTATGAAAACTGAAAAATTCTGCTCCCTTGGTTTAAGCTTAGAAATGGTATTGGTGATTAATGCCAATAAGTTTTGAATGCAAAATGTGGTATGTTGGGAGTGTCAAAACAAATGTACCTATTTTCTATGCAAAAGTCAACATTTTTGTTGACTAATGAAGTGAATAGTAACATCAAAACTTGAAATTTAAAAATTGAAGAATTCTAAAGTATCAAATGCCCTAGTATACCTAACAAGATTGGTTTGGATAGTTTGGCATGCCAATAGGGTTCAGTTAGCAGTACTGCACATGGCATTATGCCATTCTGTGATTTTATGGCTTTTAGCCATTTTGACATTGTGTTGAGACTTGGCCTCGTGCCTCATATTATTTACAGCTTGTTAGCTGTTCTGTTGCACACCGGGAGATACATATGTGACTGATGGTGTGACGGCCCGAGGTACTTGATACCCAGTGCCAGTTTACCCATTTATCCAGTCCAGTCGTTCAGTATAAGTTACTTGAGCAACCAAAAGAATGAAAGTGGATAAGGTTAACGAAATAAATTATTATAACAAGTACAAAATAAGTAAAACATCGATACATTCAATGCATATTTATTTCCGTTATTTCCTTCTATTTTATTATTTGCACCACTAAGCATTATTGCTTAGCGCGTTGCTTTTGCCACGCGTAGGTTCTGGAGATACTGATCGAGAGCCCAGATCGCAGACGGGTGAGACCCTCTGTGACTACGCATAGTGTCCGTGTCACCTCCCCATCCACAGTGCATTGGTAGGACACTAGGTTTCAATTTGGTATTTTGTAACTAACTTTTATTTTCTCATATGTAATTGAACTTATGTAATGTATTTTGATGTTCATGTAAATAATGAGAATTGTATTTGTGAATAGAAAAGTGAATATCTATCTGTGACTTGTACATGATTATCACATGAGATGAATGATTGAGAAATGAAATTGAAAAATATTGAGATTTTGATATGGGAGTTTGGAATGATTGAATATGATTATAGAAAGTGTTTTTCACAGGTTCCGAAGAACTGTTTTCTCCATTTTTAGCCGGTACTCTGCCGGATTTTCTATAAAATTTTCGGAACCTCAAATAAATTAAAATTTCAACAAATGACTTAAATAGATTATATTTCACAAGTTATATTCAAAATTATGATGAAAATTAATTAAGATAAAATAGAGTGTTCCGGTTCACCGTGTGACATAGCTTACTCGGATATACTGTAGACGGGTAAGGGGTGTTACATTTAGTTGTATCAGAGCACGGTTTAGGCGGTTCTGGGCCTAGATTGAGTCCATACCATGCATTGCATTTGTAAGAGTCAAGGTGACACTAATGCAGATTTGTTTGTCTTTCTTATTTTGAATAGGATATGGACCCTACATCACAGAGAGCAGTTGAGGAGGAAGTGGAGAGTCATGCTCCACCTGCAGCAGCTGAGATTGGGGGTATGGGAGAACCTACTCCGCTAGCTCAAGCAGAGCCTACTTAGCCTCCACAGGCCATGTTCCAGCAAATGGCCGAATTTTTCAAACAAATGGCTGGGGTAATGCCACCACCACCACCACCTCCACAACCAAAATCACACCTGGAAAAATTGAGAAAGTTTGGAGCAGTGGACTTCTTTGGCAAGAGAGAAGATGATTACATTGCAGTAAAAAAATTGGTTGAATGCAGAGCAGTTTTAAAACAACTCCACTGCACTCTAGAGCAAAACTTGGAAGCTGCCATATCTTTGTTACAAGATGATGCATATGAATGGTGGGATACTGTGTCCAGTGAAGTACAGCCATAAATAGTAACTTGGGACTTCTTTCTCTCCGAATTTAAGAAGAAATATGTGGGTAGTGTATACCTAGAAGAGAGAAAAAGAGAGTTCATTAATCTGAGGCAGAGACAGCTATCAGTGGCCGAGTATGAGAAGGAATTCGTCAGATTGAGCCGTTATGGAAGGGAGATAGTCCCTAATGAGGCCGAAAGGTGTAAGAGATTTGAAGAAGGATTTAATGACAATATAAAGATCATGATCACTGCCTTGGGAATCACAGACTTCACCAAGTTAGTGGAAGCTGCAATAAAGGTTGAAAAGGTTAGAATAAGTGAGCGGACTGTAAGAGAGAGACAGAAGAGGGGCCTGTGCCGTCTAGTTCATCTCCTGCATTTGGGAAGAAGTTCAAGGGTCCACCCGCATGCAGTTCAGTCAACCACAAGGTCGTGGTCACCTCAGGCCTGTGCCACAGTTTACCCCTAGGAGAGGTTAGTCCACACCATCAGTGGGCAGCTCTCCAGGGATGGGCTTCAGGGGACCAACCCCAGCATCTTCTGCATGTCCACATTGCCTGAAGTGGCACAAGGGGGAGTGTTGGAGAGTGACTGGTGCCTGCTTAAGGTGTGGATCAACAGAGCATCAGTTGAAGAACTGTCCACGCAGAACCACTACAGCTGCTCCAACGCAAGCAGACAGACCTGCTCCTGCACCACAAAGGGGTAGGAAATCTGGCAAATCTGACGCAGTGGGACCATCACAGAGGCCTGATAACAGACCACCTGCCAGAGCCTATGCCATTAGAGCTCAGGAGGAGCAAGATGCCCCGGACGTCATCGTGGTAATGCTCTCCTCTACAATACATCTGTGCATGCATTGGTAGATCCAGGATCCACTCATTCATACATCTGCATCAACCTACCCGTAGAAAGGGAGATACTAGTAGGGGAGAGTGACCAAGACATTCTAGTCACTAATCCATTGGGCCACAGTGTAGTGGTGAACAAAGTATACAAGGGTTGCCCGTTAAGGATTCAGGGGTATGAATTCTTGGCAGACCTGATTGAGTTGCCCTTCCACGAGTTTGACGTGATTTTGGGAATGGACTGGTTGTCACGTCATCAGGCAATAGCTGATTGCAAATTGAAGAGAATCTCTTTGAAAACTCCTGGGGGTAATGAGATCACAGTTGTGGGGGAAAGGACAGATTTCTTGTCCAACGTTATCTCAGCCACAGTTGCAAGAAGAATGATGAAAAAAGGCTGTGAAGCCTACCTAGCACATGTGGTAGATACTAGGCAGGCTAAGCCAAACCTGAGTGATATACCCACAGTAAGAGACTTCCCAGAGGTATTTCCTGAAGAATTGCCTGGTTTGCCACCAGAAAGGAAAGTTGAATTTGCTATTGAGACACTGCACAAAGACCCATTTCCATTGCTCCTTATAGGATGGCACCCACTGAATTGAGGGAGTTGAAAACTCAGTTGCAAGAGTTGCTTGATAAGGGGTTCATACGCCCCAGTGTGTCACCATGGGGAGCCCTAGTGCTGTTTGTGAAAAAGAAGGATGGGACTTTGAGGCGATGCATCTATTACCGGCAGTTGAATAAAGTGACTATGAAGAACAAATATCCGTTGCCTAGAATTGATGATCTGTTTGATCAGTTGAAGGGAGCAGGAGTATTTTCTAAGATTGATCTCAGATCAGGGATCATCAGTTGAGGGTGAAGGATGCAGATGTGCCAAAGACTGCATTCAGGACCCGATATGGGCATTATGAGTTTCGAGTGATGCCCTTTGGCCTAACAAATGCACCAGCAGCATTCATGGACCTTATGAACCGTATCTTCCATCCATACCTAGATCAGTTCGTAGTGGTTTTTATTGATGATATTTTGGTGTATTCCAAGACCAGGGAAGAACATGATGAGCATTTGAGGATTGTTCTGCAAACCCTGAGAGAAAAGAAGCTGTATGCTAAGTTGTCCAAGTGTGACTTCTGGTTGAATGAGATTGCATTCCTTGGACACATAGTGTCAGCTAATGGGATTAGGGTGGATCCCAAGAAAATAGAAGCAGTGATGGAATGGAAGCCTCCCAGAAATACAACTAAGGTTAGAAGCTTCTTGGGGCTAGCTGGGTATTACAGAAGATTTGTGAAAGGATTTTCCTTAATAGCTGCTCCAATGACCAAGTTGTTACACAAGAATGTCAGATTTGACTGGAATGACAAGTGTCAGACCAGTTTTGAGAAGTTGAAGGCTATGTTGACAGAGGCACCAGTGTTAACACAGCCAGTGTCAGGAAAGGACTTTGTGGTCTACAGTGATGCTTCTCATAATTGGTTAGGGTGTGTATTGATGCAAGAGGGGAAAGTGGTCGCTTATGCTTCCAGGCAGCTAAGGCCACATGAACAAAATTACCCTACCCATGATCTAGAGCTTGCAGCAATTATCTTCGCACTGAAGATATGGAGGCATTACTTGTATGGTGAAAAGTGCTACATTTACACAGACCATAAGAGTCAAAAATATTTTCCAACTCAGAAGGAGCTCAACCTTAGACAGAGGCGATGGATTGAGTTCCTGAAGGACTATGATTGTGAAATTGACTACCATCCTGGGAAGGCAAATGTAGTTGCTGATGCTTTGAGCAGAAAATCCATGACAGCTTTGAGATCATTGAATGCCCGTCTATCTTTGGTTCGAGATGGAGCTATTTTGGCTGAGTTGCAAGTGAGGCCAAACCTGTTACAGCAGATTTTAGATGGGCAGAGGGTAGATGAGAAGCTAATGGCTATTATGAGCAAAATCCCAAGGGGAAAAGCAACTGACTATGAGGTGAAAACAGATGGGTGTCTCAGACATAAAGGAAGACTGTGTACCAGATGATGGGGAATTAAAGGCCAGTATTCTAAAAGAGGCACACACCAGTGTAAATGCTATGCACCCAGGAAGAACAAAGATGTATCATGATCTGAAGCTTCAGTATTGGTGGCCTGGTATGAAGAAGGACATAGCTGACTATGTGACTAAATGCTTGACATGTCAGCAAGTCAAGGCAGAACATCAAGTTCCATCAGGATTGCTACAGCCTACCTCTCACCCAGAAGAAACATGATGCAGTATGGGTGATAGTGGATAGATTGACGAAGTCAGCACACTTTCTGCCAGTTAGGACTGACTACTCACTGGAGAAGTTAGCAGAATTGTATATCAATGAGATAGTTAGACTGCATGGAATTCCACTTTCCATCATATCTGATCGAGACCCAAGGTTTACATCGAGATTTTGGAAGAAGTTGCACGAGTCCTTGGGTACACAACTCCACTTCAGCACAGCTTTCCATCCTCAGACGGATGGGCAATCAGAAAGAGTAATCCAGGTCCTTGAGGATATGCTGAGGAGTTGTGTCATTGAATTTGAGGGAAGTTGGGATAAATACCTCCCACTGACAGAATTTGCATACAACAATAGCTACTGAGCTAGTATTCAAATAGCCCCATATGAAGCACTGTATGGGAGAAAATGTAGAACTCCAGTGTGCTGGACTGAATTGGGCGAAGACAAACTGGTAGGCCCAGACTTAGTGAAACAGACTGAAGAGAAAGTGAAACTAATCAAAGCTAATCTGAAGGTTGCCTCAGATAGACAGAAATCTTATGCTGACCTAAAGAGAAAAGAAATAGAATATGCGGTTGGCGAAAAAGTGTTCCTCAAGGTGTCACCATGGAAAAAAGTACTGAGGTTTGGAAGAAAAGGTAAGTTAAGCCCTAGGTTCATTGGCCCATATGAAGTCATTGAACGTGTGGGTCCAGTGGCCTATAGGCTAGCTTCACCACCAGAGCTGGACAAGATCCACAATGTGTTCCACGTGTCTATGCTAAGAAGATATCGCTCAGATCCTTCACATGTCATCTCCATGGAAGAAATTGAAGTACAACCGGATTTGACATATGAAGAAGAACCCATACGGATCCTGGCTCGGGAAGTGAAAGAGTTCAGGAATAAGCAGATTCCACTGGTGAAAGTGCTTTGGAGGCACCACAACACCGAAGAGGCAACTTGGGAAAGTGAAGAGATGATGAGGCAACAATTCCCTCAACTGTTTGCATCAGGTAAATTTCGAGGACGAAATTTAAATTAGAGGGGAAGAGTTGTAACACCCGCCCTATAGCAACTCCGTACATTCTACTGTTCCGGTGACCAGTGTCGGTCCGGATAGCTAGAACGTCCTGAAAAATATTTAAACTAAAGTGAGGAACCATAATTAACTCAAATATTGATAAGAAAAATTTAGAAAAAATTTTAAAAATAAAATACAACCAAGTTAAATGAGTCAGTGCCCAAGTGATGGGTAACCTAGTGAGAAGTTGCGGTTCTCGCAACTAGGAGCCCTAGACCCAAGAGAAAAATTATAAAATAATTTTTGGGACTCCAGAGAAGGGTCATTGAGGTTCCTATAGCATTAGAATGCCAAGAAAATATTTAGAAAAAATTTTCAATCAGTACAGACAATTTTGACCCGTTAAGCCAAACGGAGGGCATTTTGGTCATTTTGCCTTCAGAGGCAATTTTTGGCCGACTTGTCCAGTTGAGTAAATAATTATTATGACATAAAATGTGAATTAATATTGATGAAAAATTTATAAAAAAAAAATGAGAAATGAAAATAAGAAAACAAAAGTAAAAAGAAATGTAAGTTAATGAGAATTTTGATATCATAATGATGTCATTTAAAATTGTCCACCAATAACCATACAACAAATACATATAAAACAAATAAAAGAGGCTGAAAATAAAAGAAAAAAAATCATCTTCCTCCTTAGAACCAAACCATCCGAAACCCTCCTCCCCTCTCCCTCCATTGATTTTCAACCAAAGCTTCATTTCTTTCGTCATTTCACCATAAACCCTCCTACTTCTTTCACTAAAACTCATCCTTGCACCTTGCATAACCCTTAGGCAGCAAAAATAAAGAGAAAAGGTGAAGAATTAAAGCTCTTGAAAAGCTCTTAAGTGAGGTTAGTGCTATATTTTCCCTCTCACTCTTTTTAATTTTGTTAGAACATCAATTTAAGTTAAGAAATTATAAAAATTTGAACTAAATTATGCATGTTAGAGTATCTTCAATTTTCGGCAGCCATGAACTTTCTTGAGGTTGATGGCTTGAATGGAATTAAAGTCTATGGATGTTCCTTGATGTGTATAAGTGGATTAAAAACCTTAATGGCATGTATATTGTAAGATTTGAGAACTTAGGAATTAGGGTTTTGAGGGAAATTTGAGTTTCACTTATGTAATGGTGAATGAACATCTCAAGGGTCAATTAGTGACCATTTGAGGTAAGTTGACCATAATTTGGAGTGAAGTATAGTGTTACAAATTGATTTGGTAGGCTGCCTAGTGAGAGCAGCAGGTGAGGCTGTGAGTCCAGCCTGTTTGGACAGTCATAACTTTGGCTGTGTAGGTTCAATTGGTATTTGGCCAATAAGAAATGAAACTAGACACATAATGGCACAATTTTGGTGAAGAAACCATAGCCAAAAGACCAAAGCAAGTGGACCAAAAATTGGTCCCAATTCGGATGTCCTGCAACCAGATTCTGCAGAATGACCAAATGAACAGTAATTGTTCATTTGGCCATAACTCATTGTAGAATGGCCCATTTGACCTGAAATTTTTACAGAAACAATTTAAGATATAGACAAACAACTTTCATGAAGAAACCTATCCCAAATTATGACCAGAACCTATCCAACAAAGCAGTTTCAGTCACTGTTCACTGCACTGTAGATATGGTCAATTCTGCAATTTTTCAATCCGGCCAGCTGTGGTTTTTGGACCATAACTGGAGTTACAAAACTCCAAATGGAGTGATTCAAAAAAATAAATTCAACTAGACAAAATAAGAAACAACTTTCATGTTTGTCATTTTCTCAAATTCTCACTGCAACAGCAACTAATGGAATAGTAAAGTTTAGGTATGAAAACTGAAAAATTCTGCTCCCTTGGTTTAAGCTTAGAAATGTTATTGGTGATTAATGCCAACAAGTTTTGAATGCAAAATGTGGTATGTTGGGAGTGTCAAAACCAATGTACCTATTTTCTATGCAAAAGTCAACATTTTTGTTGACTAATGAAGTGAATAGTAATATCAAAACTTGAAATTCAAAAATTGAAGAATTCTAAAGTATCAAATGCCCTAGTATACCTAACAAGATTGGTTTGGATAGTTTGGCATGCCAATAGGGTTCAGTTAGCAGTATTGCACATGGCATTATGCCATTCTGTGATTTTATGGCTTTTAGCCATTTTGACATTGTGTTGAGACTTGGCCTCATGCCTCATATTATTCTGACTTGTTAGGTACATTACATCTCGGGAGATACATATGTGACCGATGGTGTGACGGCCGAGGTACTTGATACCCGGTGCGGTTTACCCGTTTATCCATCGATCGTTCAGTATAGGTTACTTGGGCAACCAAAAGAATGAAAGTGGATAAAGTTAACGAAATAAATGATTATAACAAGTACAAAACAAGTAAAACATCGATACATTCAATGCATATTTATTTCCGTTATTTCCTTCTATTTTATTATTTGCACCACTAAGCATTATTGCGTAGCGTGTTGCTTTTTCCATGTGTAGGTTCTGGAGATACTGATCGAGAGCCCAGTAGACCGTAGACTGGGTGAGACCCTCCTGCAGCTCTGCATAGTGTCCGTGTCACCTCCCCATCCACAGTGCATTGGTAGGACACTAGGTTTCAATTTGGTATTTTGTAACTAACTTTTATTTTCTCATATATAATTGAACTTATGTAATGTATTTTGATGTTCATGTAAATAATGAGAATTGTATTTGTGAATAGAAAAGTGAATATCTATCTGGGACTTGTACATGATTATCACATGAGATGAATAATTGAGAAATGAAATTGAAAAATATTGAGATTTTGATATGGGAGTTTGAAATGATTGAATATGATTATAGGAAGTGTTTTTCACAGGTTCCGAAGAACTGTTTTCTCCATTTTTAGCCGGTACTCTGCCGGATTTTCTATAAATTTTCGGAATCTCAAATAAATTAAAATTTCAACAAATGACTTAAATAGATTATATTTCACAAGTTATATTCAAAATTATGATGAAAATTAATTAAGATAAAATAGAGTGTTCCGGTTCACCGTGTGACATAGCTTACTCGGATATACTGTAGACGGGTAAGGGGTGTCACATGGCACTTGTCGTTCTAGCCAAATTTCACATTCTTGTATAACAACTTAGTTAGGGGTGGCCAGGGTTCAGGAACCGCCGATTACGGTTTCTGAACCGCCGGTTCAGGTTCAATAAAATCATGAACCTGAACCAAACCGTCATGGGACGGTTTGGAAGACGGTTCCTGAATCGCCGGTTCCGGTTCGAGCCCCGGTTTAAAACGGTTTAAAAGACGGTTCAAAAAATGACAGTTCAAGACGGTTTGAAGGATGGTTTGGAAGCGGTTTAAGAGCGACTTAAAAGAAAAAATTAGAGGAAAATTTTATTGATTTATAATTTAAATTATATTTGTAAAAAATATTTTAATTTTTCTTAGAAATCTTTTAATCAAAATAAAATAAGAATAAAAAGAATAAAATTAACTTATTTTTAAGAAAAATTTAATAAGCAAATATTTGAACTTATTAAAAACTATAGATAAAATTAATTTAAAAAAAAAAATTAGAAAAAGGTGCATGAACTTAATTTTGCCTATGTATCCCTTTAGGATTTAGAGGAATCAAAATTTTCAGTTATAAGTTGAGAGAAGGGAGATTGAGGTGGTTTGGTTATGTGAAGTGTAGACATATGAAAGCTCAAGTTAGGCAAGTAGAGCACATTGGGTCAGAGAATAGAAAGAAAAGAATAGGTAGACCTAAACTGACTTGAAGGGGAATAGTACAACATGACCTAAAAATATTACACATTTCCGAGGATTTAAACCAAAATCGTTTAGAGTGGAGAAAGAGAATCTATATAGCCGACCCCAATAAATTTTTGGGATAAAAGCTTAGTTGAATTGAGTTGAGTTGAGTATTACTTGCCCTTTTTTAAAAAATTATATGATAATTGATAATTAAAAAAATATAAAAGAAAAAAAAATAAAAATAGAGGGTATTGAAAATTTTATTGAATATATAAAATAATAACAGAGTAATTGATATAGTATTAAAAATTTTAGTGAGTATATAAAATAATAAAGTAGGAGAATTATGAAAGTACTGAGAATTAAAAGGAGTGTAGAAAATAATTATTTAGAAAATTTGAGAGAAATTGAAAGAGTATTGAGAATTAAAGAGAGTGTAGAAAATAATTGTGTAGAGAATTAATGATATATATATATATATATATATATATATATGAATGAATTAGGAGTGGAGTGAGGTATTTATTGAATTTTTTTGTATTTAAATTGCTAGTTTGGTCCGGTTTAGAACCGTCGGTTCAATTCGGTTCGGAACCGTCGGTTCACGGTTTTTAAAAAATATGAACCTGAACCAAACTGTAGAAGGACGGTTTCGGTCTGGTTCAAAACCGGTTACAGTTTTGACCGGTTTCGGTCTGGTTTTGACCGAATCGGTTCCAGTTCAAAACCGAACCGTGGCCACCCCTAAACTTAGTCATTGGAGCAGCTATAAGAGAGAACCCCTTCACAAACTTCTGACCTCAGTGGTATTTCTGGGAGGCTTCCATTCCATCACTGCTTCTATCTTTTTAGGATCCACTCTAATCCCCTCAGCTGATACTATGTGTCCAAGGAAAGAGATTTCACTCATCCAGAAGTCACACTTGGACAACTTAGCATACAACTTCTTTTCTCGCAGGGTTTGCAGGACAATCCTCAAATGTTCATCATTTTCTTCCCTGGTCTTGGAATACACCAGAATATCATCAATAAAGACCACTACAAACCGATCTAAATATGGATGGAAGATACGGTTCATAAGGTCCATAAATGCTGCTGGTGCATTTGTTAACCCAAACGACATCACCAGAAATTCATAATGCCCATATCGGGTTTTGAATACAGTTTTTGACACATCTACATCCTTTACCCTTAATTGATGATACCCTGATCTGAGATCAATTTTTGAAAATACACCGGCTCCCTTTAACTGATCAAACAGATCATCAATTATGGGCAACGGATATTTATTCTTCACAGTTACTTTGTTCAACTGCCGGTAATCAATACACAATCTCAAGGTTCCATCCTCCTTCTTCACAAACAGCACCGGAGCTCCCCATGGTGACACACTGGGGTGTATGAACCCCTTATCGAGTAACTCCTGCAACTGAATTTTCAACTCCCTCAATTCAGTGGGTGCCATCCTATAAGGAGCAATAGAAATTGGTGCTGTACCTGGCATTACCTCAATAGCAAACTCGACTTCCCTTTCTAGTGGTAAACCAGGCAATTCTTCAGGAAACACATCTGGGAAGTCTCTTACTATGGGTATATCACACAGGTTTGGCTTAGCCTGCCTAGTATCAACCACGTGTGCTAGGTAAGCTTCATAGCCTTTTCTCATCAATCTTCCTGCAACTGTGGTTGAGATAACATTGGACAAGAAATCTGTCCTTTCACCCACAACAGTAATCTCATTACCCTCAGAAGTTTTTAGAGAAATCCTCTTCAATTTGCAATCAACTATTGCCTGATGATGTGACAACCAGTCCATTCCCAAAATCATGTCAAACTCATGGAAGGGCAACTCAATTAGGTATGCCGAGAATTCATACCCTTGAATCCTCAACGGGCAACCTTTATACACCTTATTCACTATCACACTATGGCCTAGTGGATTTGTGACCAGAATGTCTTGATCACTCTCCTCTGTTGAAACTCCCCTCTCTACGGGTAGTTTGATGCAGATGTATGAATGAGTGGATCTTGGATCCACCAATGCATGTACAGATGTGTTGTAGAGGGAGAACGTACCCCAAATGACGTCCGGGGCATCTAGCTCCTCCTGAGCTCTAATGGCATAGGCTCTGGTAGGTACTATGGCCTCTGGCCTCTCAGCTGACTCAGATGCAGGCCTCAGTGATGGACCAGCTGCTTCAGATTTACCAGGCTTCCTACCCCTCTGTGGTGCAGGAGCAGGTCTGTCAGCTTGTGTTGGAGCAGCTGTAGTAGTCCTCTTTGGACAATTTTTGATCTGATGTTCTGTAGATCCACACCGTAAGCATGCACCAGTCACTCGCCAACAGTCCCCCTTATGCCACTTCTGGCAGTATGGACAGGCAGAAGATGCTGGTGCTGGTCCCCTAAACACCGTCCCTGGAGAGCTGCCCACTGATGGTGTGGATTGGCCTCTCCTAGGTGTGAACTGTGGTCTGGGCCCCTGGGACTGACCCTGACCTTGCGGTTATCCTAAACCCCGAGTAGGAGGACCTTTACTCTTCTTACTGGGAGCAGAAAATGAACTGGACTTGTCACACCCTACCCCTCTATAAGGCATAACATGATCCCGTAGTATACCTAATGAATTACCAACTCCGTCTACTGATAACCCATTAAGTACACTACAAGAGATTTTAAAAACTTTTCTTACTTCTTTTACAGTGGTGAGCACTATTTACAGGTGTTAAAGACTTTGGTGAACTGAAGTGAAACAACTAACTCATTTGGTTTATTTGGAATTTCTGTAAAAATTTTGGCAGAGTGCCATATGTATTTTGGACAAAACAGTTCTTCAGAAAACCTGTAAAAAGCACTTCAATAATTTTCCAAATCTCAACTCCAATACATTTCTCAACACAACAATTTATCAACTCAATTCCATAGAAATTTTTCAAAGTCTGAGATAAGGAAATATAATACAATTTTTATAAGTCAAATAACTCATAATTAATTTACAACTTCAAGGTACAATTTGAATTTACAACTGCTCAAAACCAAAAAAAGCAATATGTACATACAGTGGTCATACATTACAGTACAAAATGTAAAAAGTGGTATACTCGTTATACCCGAAAATCTCTTGCTGGAGGTATATGCAAATTTAGTCACGCTCTGTCTGCCTCTCTACTGCGATAAAGAATAAAAGCTATCACGAGACAATGTCTTAGTGGTGCATAACATTAACCAAATACAATTTAAATCACAATTCATAAGTCATGTAAATAGTGGATACTTAAAATCATAGTTAAATTCAAGACAGTAATTGTCAACAAGAATTTAAACTCCATTTGTCAATATCACAATAATTTTCATAAGTTAGATCATGTTTGAATTCAAAAGACAGTATATGTCAATGAGAGTTTAAATCCATTTCACAATCTCACAATACATATCAATAAATCACACACAGCTTAATCATGATCCATAGTTCAATTCGTCCCAAAAGCCAATGGCTAATGAGGTATTCAATTCGTCCCAAAAGTCGATAACTAATGAGGAATAACATAGCTAGCTAGCAAAAATATGAGTACTCATCCAATTCGTCCTCAACAGGCACACACCTCAACACTTCACCAGAGGGAATTCAATTCGTCCCACTAGACAAGCTAATGAGGAATACAATCAATATACATGATAGCTGTGGTTTCAAACCATTTCCAATGCTTTTAAATAAATAAGTATCCATCAATGTCATTCAAACAATTTCTCATAGTTTCAAATCATTTACAATGCTTTTCAAGCAATAAATATTCATTCAAATACATTTCCACAATTTAAAACAATAATATATAAATAGTCAATATTTATTTCAATTGAAAATAATTCAAAAGAAATAGTTGTTGTGCACAAACCTCTGATATTTGTCTCCTGGTCTTGACTCAGTATTTCTTTCCCTTTTGCTGAGTCCTTGTTAACTGAGAAACACAATTTGAAGTGTTTCAGTGCTAAATTAATTTGCCTCTAACGATAATGTTCGATAAACAATTCACTGAATACCTTTATTTGCTTAATCACCTAATATACCGACCCTCGATGTTTTCTAGGTAAATTAGGTTTTAGTGTCCTTTATATGTCACATTCGATAGGGTTTTAGGGTTGGTACGTGTTACCAAACTCAATTCTATGTATATTGCGTTTTCTTGCATTTCATTGCAAATTGCTGGATTTCGGGATACTAGTTTGACCTAGCCGGACGATCTAGTTCCCTCGGTTTTCGGGTTTCAGTCAAAACTACAAACTTGTAGATCTATGTCTTATTGCACGCGGGGAAAATTTTCAGGTCAATTCGAGTTAATTAGACCAAGTTATGGTCATTATACTATTGCTGGTCAAATGGCATAAAATTAGGTCAATTTTAGGTCAATTTGGTCAACTTTGGTTCGGCCAGTTTTTGGACCCGAACTTGTGCAAGCTTTTTGACTTGCTTCTGGTCATTTCTGGGTTTTGGTGTCTTCATAAGACTTGTAGGTATGGGTCTTAACTATTCATGGTTAAAATTTCAGGTCAATTGGACCTGTTTTGAGTGAGTTATGGTCTAAACACTCACTGCTGCCCAATTGGTCATTTTTCAGGTCCTAATTGTACCTAATCCGAATTGGTCATTTTCTTAGGTCACCTTGCAAGCAGAATTTTGGTATGCTTTCTCAATGAAAGTTGGCACATTTTGTGCCTAGTTCCACCTCCAATTAGTCTCATTCCAATTGAGGTTACACATTTAAACTTATTGGCTAAAATGTACACTGCCCTTAGTTACCTTGCTTAAACACACATCAATCACACACTTACCTTGCAATATGTTTACTTCCCTACCAAATCTGTTTTGGTACATTACCAAAAACATATTCCACTTTACATTAACATTACTTTGGGCAGATTAAAATTATCCTCAACACACCAAATATAATTCACATTTACAAGTTCTAAGTACAATCACATACACACCTAACCATTACAAATCTTACATACACTTTACAATATCAATCTATATACATATCCATCAAACTTCTATGTCAATATTCTGCCACCACCTTCATGAACACACACATTTATTCAAGAATCCCCAAGCTGCCAAAATTCTTCCTCAATACCAAAGTGTCCTACAATCATCAATTTTCATCCAAGTGCAAAAATCACCTTATACATATGAAATATTTTACTAGGATATTAAATCACCATAACCAACATAATTTCCCATCAAATATATGCACAATTATCTCATCAAATACATGACTACATGGCTGTCCAAAATGAACACAACAATAACTCTTCAAACTCAAAAATTTTCTTCACAAATCCAACACCCATAACATGCACACAAAATTTAACAAAGCTATCTTCAAAAATGCTAACTTACCTTATGGTTGGAGCTTGCTAAACCTTGATTAAACTTCTTAAATTTGGTATCAAACTCTTCCTTGTGATGTGTAGACAATTTTTCATGAAGGGACCTAAGTGATTGAAGGTGAAATGGAAGGGTTAGATGAAGCTTTAAGGAAACGTCAATGGTGGACTTCTCTTCTTCTCAATTCGGCTGGTTTTATGGAAATGGAGAAGATGAACTTTCTGCTGGGATAATGGAAGTACAGCTGCCCCATTATGTGTCTATTATATTCCTTTAGTGGCCCACTCACTCAATTATAACTATATAATAAGTTTACATATTTTATTTACACATTTTTCACTCCATTTTGGCTATTTGTATTAGGTACCCTCAATTTAATTTTTCATTTCATTTTCTAAGTGTAATATTATTTATTTTTAATGGAAATTTAGGTCAAAAGACAATTCGGGATGTCAAATGGCCATAATGCCCCTGTTCGGGCTGCATTTCCAATTTTTCGGTAACACCGGATTTTGTCTGTTTTTCGATTTCTCACTTTTCTTTGTACTAATTATTTAATTTTTCTTTGATCTTTCTAATGATATTTATTCTTCAATAAGGGTCTATTTAAGTTCTAAAAATGTTTTCCAGGGTTCCCCGCAGTCCAGGGCTAGTCAACGGTCCACGCCGTGACTTCTCGGTGCGGTCACCCATCGCTATGGTTCTCGGCTCGTTTAACTTGGTTACATTTTTTGCTATTATTTTTCCTTTGTTTTTCTTGTATTTTCTTTTATTGTATTTCATTATTTTATGTCTCCTCACTCATATTGAAGTGTGGTTCTAGGCATCCTAGCTGTCCGGACAACACTGATCACCGGAGCAGCAGAACGCACTACCGAACTTAGGGGTGTTACAGGACTGACCCAGACCCTTCTTCTGCTGTCTTTCCCTTCTAGTTTGCTCATTTATTCAGACCCTTTCTACTTTCGATGCAACATCTACTAATTTGGCAAAATCTGTGATCTCCAATGCTGTTATCATGACTTTGATATTGTCATTGAGTCCTTCAAACCTTCTGCACCTTTCTGCCTCTGTAGGGACTATCTCCCTCCCATACCGGCTCAGTCTAACTAATTCTCGCTCATACTCTACCACTGATAGTTGCCTCTGTCTCAGACTGATAAATTCTCTTCTTCTCTCTTCTAAATATACTTTACTGACATATTTCTTCCTGAACTCTGTGAGGAAGAATTCCCAGGTGATCCATTCCGGTTGCACCTCACTGGTCACCGTGTCCCACCACTGATATGCATCATCTTGAAGTAGGGACATAACACCCTCCGTGTTCTGCTCAGGGGTGCAATTAAGCTGTTTCAGCACTCTGATTGTTGTATCCAACCAGTTTTCCACTGCCATGGGATCATCCTCCTTCTTCCCAAAAAAATCCACAGCCCCCTGTTTTCGTAGTTTCTCCAGATGAGACTTCTGTGGTGCTGGTGGAGGTTGTAGCTGTGGTTGTGGTGGTGGAATTGCCCCCATCATTTACCAGTAAAACTCGATCATTGGCTAAAATAATGCAAACTGAGGTTGGGCAGGTACCTCAGCTGCTGCTGGAGCAGATTCTCCCCTGCCCCTAGATTTAGCCGTTGGTGGAGCATGACTCTCCACCTCTTCATCAATTGCTCTTTGAGAAGCAGGATCCATATCCTAATCAAAATAACAAAACAAATAAATTTGCATCGGTGTCACCTCAACACTTACAAATGCAATGCAATGGTATGCACTCTATCTAGGCCCAGAAACGCCTAAACTAATGCTCTGATACCACTAAATGTGACACCCCTTACCTGTCTACAGTGTAGCCGAGCAAGATATGCCACACAGTATGCCAGAGCACCAATTTATATTTCTATTACAATTTACCCTTTTTAATTCATTTATTCACAATTTTTTATTAATCTGAGTTTTTTGCAAATTTTATAGAAAATTTGGCAGAGTGCCGGCTGTAAATTGGAAAAATATTTCTTCTGAATCTGTTAGAAACACTTCTAATATAATCAAAATTTCAGTCTCAGTCAACCACCAATATCTTTCCACATTTTCTCAAATGACATCAATATTTCAAAAATTCAAATCATTTATATCATACTCAATTCCATAAGAAAAACTCAAATTATTACTGAACATGGTTTATAAATAATTATATCAAAAGTATAATTACATGAGTTTAAAATATGCATAACAAAAGTTTACAAATACAAAAGACCAAAAATAGCCTAATGTCCTACCAATGCACTACAATTGTGAGGTGACTCTGGACTCCGTGTGCAGATCTGAAAGCTCACACAGTATGAGGTCTGCTGGACTCCCCAGCTATGTCTCCAGTACCTGCGCATGGCAAAAGTGACGTGCTAAGCAATTCTGCTTAGTGGTGACAATATAAAATAAAATACCTAAATTAACATAAATATGCAGAATGTATGTTTACATTTTAGGTAGACTTAATTTCTGGCATTTATTGCAGTATTATTTGATTAAAATTTTGTAAGATTCATTATCATTGCCCGAGTAACTCCTACTAGTCGACTGGACTGGATAAATGGGTAAACTGGCACTGGGTACTAAGTACCTCGGACTATTACACCATCGGTCACATTGTGTCTCCCGCTGTGCAACAGAACAGCTAATAAGCTGTAATAATTATTAGGGATAAAATTCAAGTATAACAACTCAACCAACATAGCCAAAGGCTATTATATCACAAAATGGCACGGGAGGCCATAAAACACAAAATGGCATGAAGCCGTATGTAGTACTGCTAACAGAACCCTATTGGCATGCCAACCTATCCAAACCAATCTTGCTAGGTGTACTAGGGCATGTTACACTCTTAAATTATACAATTCTTGAAATTCAAGTTTAGGTGTTACTATTCATTTCATTAGTCAACAAAAATATTGACTTTTGCATGGATAATAAGCACATTGGTTATAATATTCCCAACATACCACATTTTGCATTCTAAAATTGTTGGTTTTGGTTGCCAATACCATTTTTAAGCTTAATGTTAATTGTTCAAAATTTTCAGATTTCAAGCTTTGTGTTTACTGTTCCATTAATCATTTTTGCTGTGGGAATTTGGCAAAGTTATCAACATGAAAGCTGTTCCTTATTGTGTCTAGTTGTATTTCTTTTTTGAATCAATCCATTTGGAGTTTTGTAGCTCAAGTTATGGCCTAAATACTATGACTAGCCGGATTGTCAACTTCCCAGATTTTCTGGACTGACCAAATCTACAGTGTTTTGTGCAGTGAATGCAGATCACCTTTTGAACATGTTATGGTCAAAATTTGAGTTAGGTTTCTTCATGAAAGTTGTAGATATACGTCTCAGCTATTTTTTGGTAAAATTTCAGGTCAATTGGACCTTTCTACACTGAGTTATGATCAAATGAATAAACATTGTTCATTTGGTCATTTTGCCCAGGTAGAATGCAGGTCACCCAGATTAGGGCAATCTTTAGGTCAACTTGATTTGCTTTTCTGGGCATGATTTCTTCACCAAAGTTGTGCCATTATGTGTCTAGTTTCATGTTCAATTGGCCTTGCACCAATTGAACCTCTACAACTCCAGTTATTGCTGCTCAAACCTGCTGGACTCATGCCCAATTCTACAGGTCACCAAGGGCAGCCACCCTAACTTCAATTCCCACTAAACAAACCACTTCATTTCTTATTCACACACAGCCCAATGGTCAGTAATTGACCATTAAAAGTCTCTTTCACAAAATACATGAACAAAGTCTCAATTTGGGTACAAACCCTAGCTCCACCATTCTAGATTGTTGCATTACTTGCACTTCACCTTCCTAATCAATATATTAGTGTTAAGGGTAGCCACAATATCTTTTTAATTCTAAGAAATCTTCAAAACTTAACCAAGTTCGAGGCTGCTGGAATTTTAAGCGAGACATAGACATGATATTTACTCAATTTTCTTGTAAATTTGCATCAAATACTACTTCTTCAACATGAATTGAAAGATAAAAATCAAGTTTAGTCACTAACCTCTAATGGAGTGAATTTCAACCTTGCAAGAGTTCTTCTTTTACACTTCTTTTTGCTCCCAAAAGATTCACCAAGATGAAAGAGCAAGTTTTTGTGTTGGAAACTTAGGCTTTAGTTGGGTAAAAACCAAAGAAATCAAGCTTTAGTAAGCTTGACAATGGTGGAACTATGGTGTGGCAAAGAAGGAAAGAGGGAGAGCAGATGGTTGTTTCTAGATTTTGACTTTCTTTTTCCTCTTTTTTATGTATTATGAATGTATTTATTGATTTTTCATTGGCCAAAAATTTTTATTACCTCATGCTTACATAATGCTTATGTAATAAAGCTAATTTACTTCCATTTTCCTTTCTTTCTTTTCCTATTCATTTTTAAATAATTTTTCATCAATATTTGTTCATATTTTATGTCATATAATTTATTTACATAAGTGGACAAGTTGGTAAAAAATCATCTCTGAAGACGAAATGACCAAAATGCCCTTCGTTTGGCTTAACGAGCTAAAATTGTGGGTACCGATTAATTAAATTTTTCTTGTGTTTTCTTAACATTTTGTTGTCATTGGAACCCCAATAATCCTTCCCTGAAGTCTCAAAAATTATTTCATAAAGTTTTCCCCGGGTCTAGGGTTATTAACGGCCTTCACCGTCACTTCCCCTTCGGGTTACTCATCACTAGGGTTTTAGCTCGTTTAACCTTAGTGCATTTTATTCTTAAAAATTTTCCTGGATTTTTTTTATAAGCATTATTTGGTTTCTTTATAACTCCCCACTCTAGTCTAATTATAATTTCAAACATTCTAGCTGCCCGAACTGACATTGGTTGTCGGAACAGTAGACTGTACGGACTAGCTAAAGTGAGGATGTTACAGCAATGTGCACCAAGCTTCACATCCAAAAAATTAGCTCCATGAAATACATGGATTTCGCGCTGCTGGAGCAAATCAGGCTGCAGGATGAGATCAACGGGCTACTCAATAGCATCAGGTGGACAAGGTTTGACGAACACTAATTCCCAGCATACCGGGACACCACATTGTAGTTTTTAGGCAGTTTTAAGGCCACCTTATGGCTTACCGACAGGGAAAACAGAGGCAAAATTCATTGGTGTCGACCAAGTGATGAATATAGATGAGTTCAACGCCATCTTCGGCTTCGATAGCACCAACCACCAAGAGATTCCTAGGAACCACATGCTCTACAACAACATCAATTTCTGGAGTTCCATTGCCCCGAACACAGAGCTGTATAACTCCAGCAAGTCCAAATCCTCGGGTATCACAAGTCCAGCCCTGCGCTACATGCACCGGTTAGCCGTCTACACCATCATGGGGCGTGGTGACAGCATTGGCGTGGTAAACGCCAATGAGCTATTTTTCTTATGGTGTATGGTCACCGGGCAGCGTTGCAACACCAGTTTCTTTTTGTGCAACCACCTCCGCCACCTCTGCCATTAGGCTATCGAGCACATCGCGCTTAGTGGCCTTGTTACAACCATCGCCCTCCACTCTAGATTTGTCCCAGGACATCACAGGCTATGCTCAATTAGTAAAACATCAATAATAGATCAAACCATCTGCATATCCATGGGGATATGTAAGAAGGTGGGCAACACCTGCTGCCTCCTTGATGCCGAAGGGAATGCAATCCCTTGGAGAGACGAAGCACAAGAAGGGCTTGAAGAGACTTCGCAACCACAGGCAGAAGCCCAAGACCCACTGTTTCATGAATCCCCCACTCAAGTGCCTCCATACACACCACCACCCACAGACCCGGTCCTTGCATACCTACAGCGCATGGAGACCATCATCTATAACATGATGCGAGCAATCGAGGATAGCCTCTAGGAAGCCTACAATAAGTTAGACATGCTAATGGAAAGGCTCGATGAAGAGGAGCCAGCATCGCCATCATCACCATCAGAGACCTTTTAGAGCTAAGACTATTGGATAGGTTCTTTATTGTAAAATCTTGAATACCTTAGCCTTAAACTACAATCATAGGTCTCTTTATTTGCTTTATGTCCAAACTTTTCCATGCTTAATAAATAATATGCTTTCTTATAATTTTTGTACATTTTCTCTAATTTTGCATATTATGTTAACATTGAGGACAATGTCCGATTTGAGTCTGGGGGGGTACAAGTGCATTTCATGTCTTGCATATCATTACATGCATATCATTACATTGTTTAAATTTAGCTATATTATTCTTGTGTATCAAAATTCCAGAAAAATATTGAAAATTTTTGAAAATTTTGAACTTTGAATTGTGAAACTTAGCACTATAACCAATTTATAGTAAGCTAATAATTGGACTCCATGGGCTAGAGGAATGAACGTATCTAGATAGGCAAAAAGGGATTCTAACATTTTGTTTGTGAAGAACCTAATCTCTCTAGTGGAACTAGACTACTAAAACCCCTTCATAACTATTGATTTGTCACATTGAACTTGTGAAGTTAGGAGAAATTTCTTAAAATATAAACAAACCTGAAAATGCCTCACCAGCTCTAGAACATATATCTTGGACCTATCAAGGTGAAATCCTAGCATATGCTTGATGAAGAAATGATTAAGGCATTCTTTGATATAGCCTAATTAAGCCTTAGCCACCCTTAGTCAATATGTCCCATGCACCCAACTTGAGCCTATATTTTTACCTATATGATTTTCCTTGCTTACCCATATTATTTACCTAGTCCCTAGCCTAAATATATACCTACCCTTTTGAGGAAGCTAAATGCATAAGTAAAAAGTATATTAAGTACAAAAAGGAAAATGGAGAGATGATGAAGAACTCAAGAAAGAGTGCAAGTGTGAAATTGAAACCAAAGAAAAATCTGCCTTCCTAACCCAGCAATAGTAATGAGTTTGGGGGAGAAGACAAAAGGGACATAAAAATAAAATAAAATAAAATAAAAAGAAGTTCCAAGAATCATGGAAGCATGCTTGGCACTATAAAAAACTAAAAGCCCCTCATCTCCATACAAAATCGATAGAATAAACTTAGTATACTTGGTATTTTATGCATAAATGCTATCCTCATATTTACATTCCCTATAAACCTTTCATTGGCAACCAAGTCATTATCCCTTTAGCCCCATTACAACTATTTTAAAGACCTTTTGATCTTTTGAAAAGTGTATGCTATATTAGTGGAGATATAAAATTGAGATATGCCTATAGAGTTGAAATTGAGTCACTTCATCATAATTATCCACAATAGAGGCAAATTTAGGAGAGTAAGTGTTTCTCAAATCTATTCTAATAAAACAGGTTATTTCTGACTTATTAATGGCCTTGTATAGAGGAATAATTAGTTGAGTCACCATGAAGGGAGGTGAAGTTCCAAACAAGCAGCTATTAGAACCCTTATGCCTTGAAAGAGGGTACTTGGTATGAAGGATTAGAGGAGTTCAATTTTGTGCTTATTAAATTGTTGGCTATATCCCTAAGTTATCCCCTAAAATGTGTTTTAAAAAAGAGTTTTGTTTTGCTTGAGGACAAGCAAGAGTTTGAGTTTGGGGGTATTTGATACACTCGAATTGTATAGATGTTTTTAAGCACATTAGTAAACTATCTCATGGCATTTAGGTAAGTATCTCATGCATAGTAGTTGATTTCATTAGTTTTTGTAATTTCTATTATCAAGACCTTAATTCCATGTTTTTTGCATCATTTCAGGTGTTTTGGTGAAGTCACAGAGCATAGGAGTGAAAAGGGAAGCTTGGAGGGACCAAAAGACTCAGAATTATTGATGATACAAAGTACACGGATCGTGTAAGCAAAGCCACAACCCATGTAACCTTCTACCAGAAGAAAGCCAGAGAGCCAATGGAGAAACAAAAGTACACTGGTTGTGACAACCCTTACCCGTCTACAGTATAGCCGAGTAAGATATGTCACACAGTGTACTGGAACACCCTATTTTATTTCAATCATTTTTATCCTTTCTTATTTATTTTTATCATAGTTATGAAGTACAATTTGATGAAGTATAATTTATTTAAGTCATTTATGGAAAACATCAATTTATTTGAGGTTTCGCAAATTTTATAGAAAATCCGACAGACTACTGACTAGAAATGGAGAAAACAGTTCTTCGAGACCTGTGAAAAACACTTTCAAAATTTTCAATCATTTCCAAACTCCAATTGATCAACAAAATCTCAATATTTTTCAACAACAATTCTATTTCCCATTCATTCATTTCATATGATATTCATATGCAAGTCATAAATAAATATTCACTTTTTCTTTCATAAACACAATTTCCACTATTTATATTAATACCAAAATACATTGCATGAGTCTTAATAACACATGAGAAAGTAATAGTTAATTACAACATACCAAAATGAAACCTAATGTCCTACCAATGCACTGAAGTCGATGAGGTGACACAGACACTATGCAGAGCTGCAGATGGTTTTCCCCAGTCTGTGGTCTACTGGGCTCTCTATCGGTCTCTCTAGAACCTACGCGTGGTAAAAAGCAACGCGCTAAGCAATAATGCTTAGTGGTGTCAATAATATAATAAAAAGAAATAACAGAAAATAAATATGCAGTGAATATATTGATGTCTTATGCAGACAATTTTTTTATAGTTATTTGTAGTCTTATTTTTTTTGTACTTGTTATATTCATTATTTCATTAAATTAATCAATTTCCATTTTTGGTTGCCCAAGTAACCTATACTGGATGACTGGACTGGATAAACGGGTAAACTGGCACTGAGTATCAAGTACCTCGGGCCGTCACACCATCGGTCACATATGTATCTCCCGGTGTGCAATAGAACAGCTAATAAACTGTAATAATATTAGGCACAAGGCCAAGTATAAACACAGTGTCAAAATGGCTAAAAGCCAAAAAATCATAGAATGGCATAATGCCATGTGCAGTACTGCTAACTTGTCACACCCTACCCCTTTGTAAGGCATGGCATGATCCCGTAGTATACCTAATGAATTACCAACTTTGCCTACTGATAACCCATTAAATACACTGCAAGAGATTTTAAACCTTTTCTTATTTCTTTTTATAGTGGTGAGCACTTTTGACAGGTGTTAAATTTTTTTTTTTTTACTGGAGTGAAACCAAATAATAAATCTGAGTATTAGAAATTTCTCTAAAAATTTTGATAGAGTGCCATTTGTATTGTGAATAAAATGGTTCTTCAAAATCCTGTAAAAAAACACTTCCAATATATATTTCTTCAATCCCAAACTCCAATAGTAGTTCAACACAATAAATTTCTCAACATTTATCAGTAATTCAACATCAATTTTCTAGTGTTTCCCAAAAGCTGAGATAAAAGAAATATGTCATAATATTTTTACAAGCCAAAATGATTTACAATTTTAGTTTACAACTGCTCAAGACCAAGTGCAATATATACATATAATGTACATACATTACAAAAAAAACTACAAAATATGGTATACTCAATATACCTGGCGAAATCTCAAAATGTAGCACAAGTAGCCTACTCTACTGCTCTGTCCGTCTGTCTACCTGTGACAACAATGAAAAAGTTATCGCTGAGCCAATATCTTAGTGGTGCACAACATTAAGAAAATACAATTTAAAACTATAAACCATAAATCATATGAACTGTGAATACTTAAAATCATAGTTAAATTCAAAAGACAGTGAATGTCATAAAGAATTAAACTCCATTTCACAATATCATAATAAATATCAATAAATCACACACACAGCTTAATCATGATTCCATAGTCCAATTCGTCCCAAAAGCCGATGGTTAGTGAGGAATAACATACATAGCTAGCAAATAAATGAGTACTCATCCTATTCGTCCTCAACTGACACACACCTTAACACTTCAGTTAGAGAGGGAATTCAAAGCCAATTCGTCCCACTAGACAAGCTAGTGAGGAATTCAATCAAATATACATGATAGCTATAGTTTCAAACCATTTGTAATGTTTTTCAAGCAATAAGTATCCATCAAATATCATTTAAACAATTTTCCATAATTTAAACAATAATAGACAAATAGTCATAATTTATTTCAATTGAAAAATTCAAAAGAAATAACTGTTGTGCACAAACCTCTAAAGAGTAACCTCTTGGCCCTGACTTAGTGTTTCCTTCCCCTTCCCTGAGTCTTTGCTAACTGAAACACACGATTTAAAGTGTTTCAGTACTCATTTAAACTATCCCTGACAATAAGGTTCAATAATTAATTTATTTAATTCTATTGTTTTCCTTAGTCAACCTATAATATTGACCTTTGATGCACTCTAGGAGAATTAGATTTAATGTTACCAATATGTCACAATTTATAATTCAATATGCTGTCAATATAATGTAATTTACTCTTTTCACAAGTTGGCATTCATTGCCAAATTACTTCAAGCATCATTTTATATAATTGTTAAATTCTCAATTTTTGTGTGCTAGATTGGTCTAGCTTAAAGTCTTATTTCTCTTGGTTTTTAGCTTCTGGTCAAAGAAGCAAAATTGTAGCTCTATATCTTATTGCACTCGGGCTAAATTTCAGGTCATTCTGAGTTGTATAGACCAAGATATGGTCAATTTACGAAAGTTGGACAGATTGCACCTTTAGTGCAAAATTTAGTCAATTTTAGGTCACTTTTACTTCTGGCAGTTTTAGTACCCGAAATTGTGCAAGCTATTTGACTTACTTATGCTCATTTCTGGGTATTAATGTCTTCATAAGAATTGTAGCTCTATGTCTAATCTATCCATGGTAAACATTTCAGGTTATTTGGACCTGTTTTGAGTGAGTTATGGCCAAAATACTAACTGCTGCCCAAATGGTCAATTTTCAGGCTTTCAAGTCACTAATCCGGATTTGGTCATTTTTAAGGTTAGTTTCTAGGCAGAATTTTGACAACATTTCTACACGAAAGTTGGCCTATTTGGTGTCTAGTTTCACCCCTCATTGGCCTCATACCAATTGGGTTCACGGTTTTGCACTTATAACCTAATTTAAGTACTGCCAACAACACACAACCTGCACAAGACAATTACACTTCAAATTTGACGTTCCTTCTCCTCCTCATGACTTCATTATTCATTCATAGCACTTCTAAAAATACTAAACACAATTCTAGTAAGCATATTGGGCAGAACACTCAAGTGCTCAATGCACACAATTCACCATTAAAGTCCAACATTCAATTCCACCGAAATACAACATACTTCAACACCAATATTTCACATACACATCCATGAAAACTACACATGCTGCCCACTATTTAACACCATCACATTTCATCAATAATTCACATAAACTCACATACAATTTCATAGTATTATAGGCTGCCATGGTAGTTTACAAAAGTATCAAGATCCATTTTCAAACCTTTAATTCAATCACTAACATGCACATCCTTGGATATTAACTTACTACATCTTCCATTTGAGTTAATCAACCTTAATTTCCATCCATTAGAGGTAAGAAAAACTCAAACACTACAAACCTTCATGGCTGCTGAAAAAGGCTCAATTCCAATACTCAATAATTCATAAAATTTTCTTCACCAAACAACATCCCTTAACTCAAGCATCACTTTTACTAAAGGAAGGAAGAGAATTGGACACTTACTTACTTTTGTAGCTTGCTCAAACCTCACTAAACTTCCTTCTTTTTGGTCAAAGTATGCTACCCAAGGTGTGTAGACAAGGTTTAGTGAAGGAACCTAGTGAAAAAGATGACTTGATCAAGGTTGCATGGAGGTAGAATGAGATTTGGCTATGGAGCTTTAATGGTGGATGAATTCAGCCATTGTTTTGAAAGGTTGAAGAAGACCTTTTTTTTGTCCACTAACACCATATTTATGTCTCTTATAATGTAGTTAGTGGAGCACTAGGATTAGTTTTATTGTTTTTTTATTGAAAGTTTCATTATTTGCACATTTATCTCAATTCTTTCACTATTTACATAATGTATCTCATTTTAATTTTTCATGACATTTTCAAAGTGTAATATCATTTATTTTTAATGGACATTGAGGTGAAAAGTCAACTCGAGGTGTCAAATAACCACAATGCCCCTATTTGGGTTGCATTCTCGATTTTTCGGTAACACCGAGTTTTGTCATTTTCTCGATTTCTCATTTTTTTTTGTACTAATTAATTAATTTTTATTTGATATTTCTAATGACATTTATACTTCAATAAGTCTTTAATTATGTCTCGAAACTAAATTCTGAGGGTTCCCTGCAGTCCTAGGGTCGGCTATTGAATACGCCGTAACTTCCCCGTGCGGTCACCTATCGCTGCGGTGCTGGCTCATTTAAATTAGTTTCATTTCATTGCTATTATTTTTCCTTTGTTTTTCTTGTATTTTCCTTTCTTGTATTTCATTATTTTATGTCTCCTCACTAACATTTAAATTTAGTTCTAGGCATCCTAGCTGTCCGGACAAACACTAGTCATCGAAATAGTAGAACGCACTACCGAACATAGGGGGTATTACAATTCTCCCCCCTTTGGCATGCCATCCTATCCAAACCAATCTTGCTAGGTGTACTAGGGCATGTTACACTTATACATTTTACTATTCTTGAAATTTAAGTTTAGGTGTTAGTATTCATTTCATTAGTCAACTAAAATATTGACTTTTGCATAGATAATACGTACATTGGTTCTAATATCCTTAACATACCACATTTTGTATTCTAAAGTTGTTAGTATTGGTTGCCAATACCATTTCAAGCTTAGTGTTAGTTATTCACAATTTTCAGATTTCAAACATTATGTTTACTATTCTATTGGGAATTTGTACAGTAGGAATTTAGCAAAATTTTCTTCATAAAAGTTGTTCCTTATTGTGTCTAGTTACATGTCATTTTTTGAATCACTCCATTTGGAGTTTTGTAGCTCAAGTTATGGCCTAAACACCATAACTGGCCGGATTGGACAGAGTCCAAAATTCTGGGCAAAACTGGTTCTGCCAGATTTGATAACCTAAGTTTGGTTGGCAATTTGACTAGGTTATGGTCAGAATTTGGATTTGTGTTCTCCATGAAAGTTGTTGATCTATGTCTCAGCTTTCTTCTGGTAAAATTTTAGGTCAGTTAGACCTTTCTACGCTAAGTTATGACCAAATGAATAGATACTATTCATTTAGTCATTTTGCCCAGGCAGAATGCAAGTCACTCGGATTAGGGCAATTTTTAGGTCGACTTGGTTTGGTTTTCTGGGCAGGGTTTCTTCACCAAAGTTGTGCCCATTATGTGTCTAGTTTCATATCCAATTGGCCTTGCACCAATTGAACCTCTAAAACTCCATTTATAGCTGCCTAAACTTACTAGACTCACACTTAGTCCTACAGGTCAGCGAAGGCAGCTCACCCAAACTCAAATACCAAGCCACAACTCACTTTATTTCCTCCTCACACACATTCAAATAGTCACTAATTGACCATTTTAAGGTTAATAAACCCTCACATGAGCAAATCCTAAAGTTATTCAAGTGCCTAATTTTTTTTTTTCATGTTCATACATGCACAATTCTTGCATTTCACTTACTTAACTATGTTCAATCACCCATCCACTACCAAAGGCTGTTCATAACAATTTTTCTATCAAGCAAAATCATCAAACCCTAACTAACCCTAACTGCCAAAATTTGGAAGGTGCACACCCACACACATGTTTGATTTATTTTCTTACAATTCCTACACAATTCATGCCAATTAAAGCAAAAAGAGTAAGAGTGGGACACTAACCTCTTTTGCTAACTTTTCCAAGTCTCCAAAACTTCTTTTTTCCTTCTTCAAATTGCTATATAAGGCTTGCTCAAGTGGTAGGGACAATTTTTCATGAAGGGAGTATAACACCCCTCGCCCGTCTACAGTATAGCTGAGCAAGGTGTGCTACACGGTGTGGCAGAGCACCTAGTCTGTAATCAACTCATTTCCTAAACTCAATTTGATTTTAAGAAGTCTTTTATGTAATATTCATATCATGCTGATACTATTTTCATACTTTAATAAAATCAGTGTTTTAAAATTGGTAATAAAAATCCGGCATGATGCCATCTGTATTTCGGACAAAATGTATTTCTAATTCCTGTTAAAAACAGTTCAATATGATAATCTCAACCATCCAACTAATTTTTCAGTCTCATTATTTCATAATTTCAAAATATAGTCCATCATATTTTACATTCATCAAAACACTATCCATAGGAGTTTAATATATAAAAATTAGTATAAACTTTAAAGTTTTATGATATCTATACATATTACAAAACAAAATGTCAAAATATAACTGATAGTCATTACACAAGATCCTAAGTCCTACCATATATGTAGTGTAGTACAGATGACTCTAAACTCCTATGCAGATCTGATGTCTCACTCGGTCGCAAGTCTGCTGGGCTCCCCAACCGTGTCTCAAATACCTATTCATTACAAAAGCAATGCGCTAAGTAATTTTTTCTTAGTGGTGCCAAATATAAAGAAATATACACTAAAATAAAGTAAATGAATTGTTTATGAATTTATGACATCGATATTCTTTACAGTTGTTGATTTTACTTTTATTTGCTAACCTTTCATTTTTGCTAATTTTGGTGGTGTTGTATGTCAATAAACTGAATTTAGCTATTTGAATTTAATAATGCTTAAATTAACTGCCCGTGTAGCCTATATACTGACCAGACTGGATAAATGGATATACTGTCACTGGGTACCTAATACCTCGGGCCGTCACACCATCGATCACAAAGTGTCTCCCGGTGTGCAAACAGTGTAGCTAAAAAGCCATATAGTCAATCTGGCGATAAGCCAAGTATAATAACACAATACGTACAGCCGTAGGCTATTAAAGTCACAGTGCGGCATAATATGCCGTAAAAACACAGTATGGCATAAAGTAATTTACAGAACAGCTATCAGACTCCTATTGGCATGTCAACCTATCCAAACTAGTCAACTAGGCAAATTAAGGCACATTATAAATTAATTGTTTAATTCTTCAATTTTTAGAGTTTACTAGCTATTATGTAATTCATAAGTCAATGCATATGTTGTCCTTTTTAGGTAATATAGATAAGTTGTTTCTAGTATCAACATGTCACAATTTTCAATTCAATATGCTATCAATATAATGCAATTTACGCTTTTCACAAGTTGGCATTCATTGCCAAATTACTTCAAGCATTATTTTATGTAATTACCAAATTTTCAGTTTTAGTATGCTAGATTGGTCTAGCTTATTGGCCTACTTTTCTTGGTTTTTAGCTTCTAGTCAAAGAAGCAAAATTGTAGCTCTATGTCTTATTGAACTTTTGACACAAATTTCAGGTCATTCTGAGTTATATAGACCAAGATATGATCAATTTACTAAAGTTGGACAGATTGCACCTTTAGTGCAAAATTTGGTCAATTTTAGGTCATATTTAGTTCTGGCAGTTTTGGTACCCAAACTTGTGCAATCTATTTGACTTGGTTCTGGCCGTTTCTGGGCTTTGGTGTCTTCATAAGAATTGTAGCTCTATGTCTAAGCTATCCATGGTAAAAATTTCAGGTCATTTGGACCTGTTTTGAGTGAGTTATAGTCATCTTAATGACTACTATTCATATGGTCAAAAATCTGAGCCTGCACTTACCAATTCCGAATTTGGTCATTTTTAAGGTCAGTTTCTAAGCAGAATTTTGGTAACATTTCCACATGAAAGTTACCCTATTTGGTGTTTAGTTTCACCCCCCATTGGCCTCATACCAATTGGGTTCACAGTTTTGCACTTATAACTTAATTTAGGTATTGCCAACACACACAACCTGCATTTGAAAATTACACTTCCAATTTTGACAATCCTCCTCCTCCCAATACTTCAATATTCAATCATGGCACTTCTATATATATTGTACACAATTCCAGCAAAGCATTTTGGGCAAAACACTCAAGTGCTCAATGCACACAATACACCATTAAAGTTCAACATTTACTTCCACCAAAATTTAATATACCTCAACACCAATATTACACATACACTTCCATGGCAACTACACAAGCTGCCCACAATTTAACACCATCACATCTCATCAATAATTTACATAAACTCACATACAATTTCATAATATTATAGGCTGCCAAACATGGTAGTTTACCAAAGTATCAAAGTCCCATTTTCAAACCCTTAATTCAAGCACTAACATGCATATACTTGGACATTAACCTCCTACAACTTCCATTTGAGTTAATCAACCTTAATTTCCATCCATTAGAGGTAAGAAAAACTCAAACACAACAAACTTTCATGGCTTCCGAAAATGGACAAGTTCATATCTCAATATTTTCTTCCTTTCTCTTCACCAAATTACTCACCTCAACCTAAACACAAAGTTTACTAAAGCAAGGGAGAGGATTTGGACACTTACCACTTGAAAGCTTCCCTAGAACTTCACCAAATCTTCTTTTTCTTGTTCCCAATATCTTGCCCAAGGTGAGTAGGCAAGCTTTAATGAAGGATCCAAGTGGAAATGATGGCTAAATCAAGGTTGCATGGTGGTGGAGCTCATTCGGCCATGGAGGTCTTCCATGGAGGTTCACTTTGGCCAAGGTTCTAAAGGTTGAAGATGACCTTTATTTCAGTCCACTAAGACCTTATTATATGTCTCTTATGATGTAGTTAGTGGAGCACTAGGATTAGTTTAATGTTTAATTATTCCAAGTTTCACAAATTTCATTTTATGCTCCAAACTTCCATTATTTATATAATGTACCGCATTTTAATTTTTTATGACATTTTCAAAGTGTAATACCATTTATTTTTAATGGATATTGAGGTCAAAAGGCAACTCTATGTAACACCCTCATTTGTATAGCCTGGTATATTTCACTATTCCGGTGATCGGAGTCGGACCAGACAATTAAGGAGATTAGAACCACACTTAAGATAACTAGATAAGCTATAAACACAAATAATTAGTAATTGCCAATTAGTTAAGTATAAATAAGAAAAATAGAATATAATAAGTTAAACGAGCCGAGAGTCACAGCGATGGGTGACCTTATCGGGAAAGACTACGAAGTCGATTTAAACTCAAATTTCGAACCGTAAAATGTGACACCGCGGTCCTTAGGACCATTACGAACACAGTGGAAAAGAGAAAATCATGAAAAAAGAACTGTTAAACCAGTCAAATAATTAGGTCAGGGAGCCGGAAGAAATATTGAATTATTTGCAAACTGGGTTGAACTGGTGAGGAGCAATTTGGTCAATTGACCCTGAGAGCTGACTCCTGACCTAACTGTCAAATAAAATCGGAGAAAAGAAAACTTTGGAATCGAGAATTAAATTAAAGAACTAATAGAAAAATAAATAAAAAAAAAGAAGAGAAAATGAAAAAGGTGTAGGGATATGACATCATGCATGACATCATGCATGATGCCATAAATCCCATAATTAATAATTTGATTAAATGGATTTTTGGGTCTTCCTAAGACATAAATAGATAAAAGAAAAGAAAAGAAAAAAAAAAATAAAAATAAAGGCCATCTTCTTCCCTAGTGTTGCCGTCTCTCTCTCTCCCAAGTTCTCTATCAAATTTTTCCGCCATGAAAGCTTATTTTTAAGCTTTCTAAGCATTAATTCCACCATAAATCCTTTAATTTTCTTGAAGAAAAATTATAAGCAAATCTTGGAAGGAAGATTAGAAGGAGAAGAATTGAAGAAAATTGAGAGGAAGTGAAGATTAAAGACTTCACCTAAGGTTAGTAATGCAAACTTCAAATTTTTAGTTTAATTAGTGTATGTATAGCATCAAGAACATAGAGATAAACTTAAAATGAAAAGAAAATTTTCTTGAGGGACTAAACTGAATTTCGGCCAGCTTGGCTTACTATGCATATGTTTGAGTTTTGATTGAAATTAAATGGTAGGCAAGCTTGTATGGATGTGCTAATGAGATTGGTATGCTTAAATGTGGTTAAATGCAACAAGTTAGTAAGTTAGGGTTTTGGGACACTTAGGGTTAGAGACAAAAATGTGAGGAAGTGGTAAATGGTGTCTTTGACCTAATGTGAAGTGAGAAATGGTCATTTGTGACCTAATGAAGAGTGTTAGAGGTGTTGGAATCAAAACCAAATTCGGATGGAGTATGCAGCATGACCAAATTACCTTTGAGGGACCCAAAAAATGAAATTTTATAAGTCCAATTGGTATGAGACCAATTGGGAATGAAAATAGACACTAAATGACACAATTTTCACTTAGGAAGCATGCCCAAAAAGTGACCAAAACCTAGTGAACAAATTGACCAAAGTTAGAAAATTGCAGGCTACCCTGTACAAACTGACCAAATGAACAGTGTTTGTTCATTTGGCCATAACTTGAGCTAGGCAGGTCTAAATGACCTGAAAATTTACCAGTGGTTAGATTCGATATAGACCTAAAACTCTCATGAAGAACACAAACCCAAATTATGCCATTAACCAAGTCATTTGGCCACCCCAAGTCGGTGACCCAAAACTGCCAGCACTAAAAATTGCCCAGAATTCTGGGTTGAATCCAATCCGGCAGCCATGGTTCAAATGGCTATAACTTGAGCTACAAAACTACAATTGGGGTGATTCAAAAAGGAGAATAAACTTAAGACATTAGGGAACATTTTATATGAAGAAAGTTTTGCCAAATTTCAACAGTAAAATGACCAATGGAACAGTGCAACTTAGGACTCCAAAACTGAAAATTGGCAATTTTGCCTAAAAGACCTAAGTTTTGAGAAAACAACCAAAACCAACAAATTTAGTGACCAAAATGTGGTATGTGGGTGAAGTTGGAGTTCCCATACCTATCAAGCCTCAGAAAGTCAACAAATTGACTTGAATAGTGTAGTGAATAGTAACCCCGAAACACAAAATTTAAAGAACGTTGAGTTTAGCAGATATAAACTAGATAAAAGTGAATTTGAATTTATTTTTGGATTTATGCTAAGTTGTGGTACTGAAACACTATGAAACTTTGTGTTTCAGCTAAAAAAGACTTAGAAGGTCTGAGAGACTAAGTCAAGGCCTAGAGGCGACTCACATCAAGTTTGTGCATAATAAACCTTATTTGAGCATTTTGTCAATGAAAAATTGATTTAGTATGAGTTATGAAAAATTGATGTTAATCATGAATTGTGTTGCCACCTTGTGAATGAAATTATGACTTTGGAAATTTATCGAATTTCTCATGAATTATTTGAATAAAGTGTTTGAAATAGATTTTTGATTCACACTTAGCATGACGGTGCCTTATTACTCCTCCTCCATTCATGGGGTGAGATCGATTATTTTTCCTCCCTCTCTGGTTTACCAGTTGAGGTTGTAGATCGGATGAGTACTCATTAGCTAGCTAGCCACCTCTCTCATTGATTTCGATTAGTGGGGTTGTAGATTGCTTTGTCGTGGTGTACAACACGACATTGATTGGAAATTTTGTGTCATGGCTTAAGTTGTGTATGAATTGGCAACACTATGTTTATTCAGTTATTTGACCCAAAAATTTTGCTGTAATGAGCTTTAATAAACTGTGAAATTTAATTGTGCAACATTTAAATTATGTTTTGTCAATGAATGATTTATGTATTGTATTTCAAATTTTTTATTGTGCACCACTGAGTATTTTTATACTTAGTGATAACTTATTTTGCTGTCGCAGATAAGAGCAAGGAGAAAGCAGCAAAGTGAGCTGCTACTGATATTGAGGACTACACTGATATTTTTGTACGGGTATTGTTTTATACCCTTGTAGTTAATTTTGATGTAAATATTGAAATGTTTTATATATCAATGTAAAGTTGAGAAGTTGTATAATAAATTGTAATAATATTATTTTTGGAACTTCTTTTTGTAAATTAAGATTTGTATTTGTGAATTCTATACTTTATGCACTGTTAATGAAGTTATGAAATATTTTGAGATGATAAACTTTGATTGGATTGTGGAATTATTTTGAAGTGGATTGAATTGAGTTGACTTGAGATTATTTGGAGGTTGGGAGTTATGGAAAATTTATTGGAAGTGTTTTTCTCAGGTATTTGAAGAACTGTTTTCTCAAAATACAGACGGAACTCTGTCAAAATTTTCATAAAATTTGCGGCAAAATTAAAATGGAAAAACATTTTTACTAGTATTTAAGCTTTGAATAAATAATTTTAATTCTTACCAAAATGCTTGCCACTTCCAAAATATAAGAAAATTGTTTTAAAATCCCTTGTAGGGTACTTAATGAGTTATCGGTAGGTGAAGTTCGGTAGTTCATTAGGTAATCTATGGGATCATGTTATGCCTTACAGAGGGGTAAGGTGTGACATGTTTTAGTGGTATCAGAGCATGGGTTTTCAATAAATTTTGACTATATGTATGAATATTTCTTTGATAAGTACAACTGCTCAAGTGTCTTTAATTGATACATATGACATATTTACATCATGAATAAGCACTAACGGAGGTCAACCTCCTTGTGTTTGATCTCAGGAAGTAAAAATTTTGGGAAAATGGAATGGAAGAAGGAGATCATTCCGTGGAACAATTTGTTGAGGCTGAGGTTCAAGAGGAAGCCCCAGCACTCCAGAACGTGAGTGGGTCAGCCACTCCAGCTCCTACACTAGCACCGCAGTTTCCTGCTCAGTTTGCACAGCAGATGGCTGCATTTTTCCAACAAATGGTGGGAAATGTGCCACCCCAAGCTCAGATGCAAGCACTTGTAGCACACCAACAGCCCACAGCTTGGCAAATGAAAAATTAATGAAATTTGGAGCCACCGAGTTTAAAGGCACTGTGGATCCACTGGAGGCAGAACAGTGGTTGGAAAGAATGGAACGGGTTTTTAGAAAGCTGCAGTGTGCTAAAGAATTAAAATTTGAATATTCAGTATCTCTTCTCCAAGGGGATGCATATGAATGGTGGAAGACCATCCCCCACAACCTGGTAAAACCTCCAGTACTACTTGGTCAGACTTTTCGAGGGAGTTTCGACAGAAGTGGGTCCCTGATGCATATGTGGATATGAAGTTACAAGAATTCCTAAGTTTGAAACAAGGGGACAGAACCATAGCAGAATATGAGAGAGACTTCTCTTGACTGAGCCACTACGCTGGAAGCTTAGTCTCTACCCCCAAAGATAGATGTAAGAGGTTTGAGTCTGGGTTAAGGCCGAATATGAGAATGCAAGTTGTGGGTTTTCGACATCAGAACTTCTCTGAGTTGATCTCACAAGCCCTAGAATTGGAAAGGATAGAATCAGAAGGGGCAATGAAGAAGGGCACACAAGAGATAGAGAAGACTGAAAAGACTACTGGACAAGCACCTGAGAGTGGTTCTGGGAAGAGGAAATAGTCTGGGGGATCTAGCTCTCGCAAATATGGCAGAGGCAGATTCTCTGGCCAAAGACCACCCCGGTCTGGTCAGCAGACCCAGCAAGCACCTTGAGGAGCTCTATCAGTATGGCAGTGTGAAACTTATGGTAGAACACATGGTGGGGTTTGTTTCAAGGCTACTGGTGCATGTTTTAACTGTGGAAGGAGCAGACATTTCGCTAAGGATTGTACTAGTCTGCGCCGGTCTGGACCTTCTGCTACATTTGAAGGATTAGCCCAAGTTTCTGTACCTAGAGGATCGCAGTCAGCTGGTAGAGGTAGAGGCAAAGGTAGGGGTCCTGGTAACACTCCTGGAAGTCAAAGCACTGTTAACAAGCCAGTATCCAGTGGCACACCAGTCAGAGTGTATACCATGCATCAGAGGGAGGAGGTTTAAACATCAGACGCAGTAGCTGGTATTTTCTCCATCCTTGACCAAGATGTACATGTGTTATTTGATCCTGGCTCCACACATTCGTATGTTAGTGTTAGTGTGATGTGTTCTACTGCTATTCAGTGTGTACCAATGGACTATGATGTGCTAATAACTAGTCCATTAGGCCAGGAGGTCAGGGTAAATAGGCTATATAGGGACTGTCCTTTAGTGATCCAAGGACACTTTTCTGTTTGATTTGATTGAAATGCCCTTTAGAGATTATGACATTATCTTGGGCATGGATTGGTTAGCCAGGCATCATGCGATGATTGACTGTAGACTGAAGACAATCACTTTTGGTCTCCCTTTGTACAGTGATGTGGTAATACATGGGGAGAGGCAGTTATTGCCTTCAAACATCATTTCAGCTGCACTGGCCAGAAGGATGATCAGAAAGGGGTGTGAAGCATATTTGGCACATGTGATAGACACCCAAGTGGGGAGTCCAGCACTGAGGGACATTCCTACTGTATGTGACTTTCCGGATGTGTTTCCTGATGAATTGCCAGGATTACTTCCAGAAAGAGAAGTGTAGTTTGAAATTGATGTTATGCCTGTTGTGGACCCAATCTCCATAACGCCATACAGAATGGCACTAGTAGAACTAAAAGAATTGAAAGTGCAATTGCAAGAGCTGCTTGATAAGGGCTTTATCCGCCCTAGTGTGTCACCTTGGGGAGCGCCAGTGTTATTTGTAAAGCAGAAGGATGGCACTCTCCAGTTATGCATTGACTATCGGCAGTTGAATAAGGTGACAATAAAGAACAGATATCCATTGCCCCGTATTGATGACTTGTTTGATCAGTTGAGGGGTGCAACTGTGTTCTCCAAAATTTACCTGAGATCAGGTTATTATCAACTGAAAGTACAAGAGCAGAGTATTTCTAAAACTGCCTTCAGAACCCGATATGGCCATTATGAGTTATTGGTTATGCCATTCGGGTTAACTAATGCTCCGGCCTCTTTTATGGATCTGATGAACACTATCTTCAGACCATACCTCGACCAGTTTTTTATGGTATTCATTGATGATATATTGGTCTATTCGAAAAGTGCAGAAGAGCATGATAGACATCTGCGGATTGTACTGCAGACTTTGACGGAGAAACAGCTATATGCCAAATTGTCGAAATGTGAATTTTGGCTGAAAGAAATATCTTTCTTGGGGCATGCAGTATCAGAAGAGGGCATCAAGGTAGATCCAAGTAAGATTGAAGCTGCCCTTAACTAGAGGCCACCCAGAAATGTCACAGAAATTCGTAGTTTTCTAGGTTTAGCTAAATACTACTGTAGATTTGTGAAGGGATTCTCTATGTTGGCATCTCCATTGACCAAGCTGCTTAGAAAAGATGTGAAATTTCAGTAGACGGATAAATGCCAGCAGAGTTTTGATGAATTAAAGAGATGTTTAACTAAGGCTCCAGTCCTAACTTTACCTACATCGGGTAAAGAATATACAGTTTACAGCGATGCTTCTCACAATGGGTTAGGTTGTGTGTTGATGCAAGATTGGAATCTCATTGCCTATGCATCATGCCAGCTAAAACTGCATAAGATGAATTATCTGACACATGACTTGGAGCTTGCAGCCATTGTGTTTGCTCTTAAGATCTGGAAGCACTATTTGTATGGCGAGAAAGGTTACATCTACACAGATCATAAGAGTTTGAAGTATTTGGGCACCCAGAAAGAGTTGAATTTGAGACAGAGGAGATGGTTAGAGTTGATAAAAGACTATGATTGCCTGATAGACTATCAGCCAGGAAAAGCTAATGTTATGGCTGACGCCTTAAGTCGCAAAACTATGGCAAGTCTACGGGTTACTCCTTTGTCTTTAGTGCATGAGTTAAGATCATTGCATGCCAGCTTAGAGATAAATGATGATGGGCAGACAGCAGTTGCATGGCATATACAGCCAGTGTTGATTGATCAGATCAGAATGGCTGCTCAGAATGATAAAAGGTATGAGAAGTTATTAGAAGAAGTTCGGCAGGGCAAGAAACCAAAATTCTCAATTAGAGATGATGGTCTATTGCTACACCAGGGCAGAATGTGTGTTCCTAATGATGTTGATTTGAGGCAGATCATTTTGAAGGAAGCACATGAGTCTCCTTTTACCATGCACCCTAGTGGTACAAAAATGTATAGAGGGCTAAAGGAGCATTACTGGTGGATGGGTATGAAAAGAGATGTGGCAGAGTTTGTTTCTAAATGCCTAACTTATCAGCAAGTAAAGGCAGAGCATTAAGCACCCACTGGGTTGTTACATCCACTACCAGTGCCAGAATGGAAATGGGAGAGAATAACTATGGATTTTGTGATGGGACTTCCGAGGACACAGAAGAGTCATGATGCAGTATGGGTCATTATTGACATATTAACCAAGTCTGCTCATTTTTTACCAGTCCGAATGGACTACTGTAACACCCCAAAGTTCGGTAGTGCGTTCTGCTGCTTCGGTGACTAGTGTTGTCCGGACAGCTAGGATGCCTAGAACTACATTTCAATATGAGTGAGGAGACATAAAATAATGAAATACAAGAAAAGAAAATACAAGAAAAATAAAGGAAAAATAATAGTAAAGAAATGTGATCAAGTTAAGCGAGCCGGGAAACCTAGCGATGGGTGACCGCACCGGGAAGTCACGGCGTGGACCGTTGACTGGCCCTAGACTGCGGGGAACCCTGGAAAATATTTTTACGACTTAAATAGACCCTTGTTGAAGAATAAATATCATTAGAAAGATCAAAGAAAAATTAAATAATTAGTACAAAGAAAAGTGAGAAATCGAAAAACAGACAAAACCCGGTAATACCGAAAAATCGGGAACGTAACCCGAACAGGGGCATTATGGTCATTTGACATCCCAAAGTGTCTTTTGACCTAAATGTCCATTAAAAATAAATAGTATTACACTTAGAAAATAAAAGGAAAAATTAATTTGGTGGTACCTAAAGAAAATAGCTAAAATCATGGGTTAAATGTGGAATAAGTGGGAAGTTAGCTTAAAATATGATTTAATTTTGCTAGTGGACCACTAAGAACATTAAAATGATTAATTATACTTATAAGTGGGCAGATTATTCCCACTCAAAGTTCATCTTCCTCACTTGGCTCAACATTGCCGAATTGAAGAACCTTGAAACCTCCATGGACGTTTTGTGTAAAGCTTGATCCATCCCCTCTTTTCAACTCAAATCACCTAGGGTTCTTCATTAAACTTTGTCTACACATCACAAGGAAGATATTGATACCAAATTTGAGAAGTTTGGTGAAGGTTTAGCAAGTTACAATCAAAGGTAAGTTTACATTTTTTGAGAATTCCTTTGTTAAGTTTTGTGTGCATGTTATGGGTGTTGGTTTGGTGAAGGAAAATTTTGAGTTTGAAGAGTTATTGTTGTTTTCATTTTGGACAGCCATGAGTCACGTTTTTTATGAGATATTTGTGCATATAATTGATGAGAAATAATGTTGATCATGGTGATTTAGTAACCTAGTGAATTATTTCATGTTTATATGGTGATTTATGCACTTGGATGGGAATTGGTAAATTAGACGGCACTTTGATGTTGAAGAAGGTTTGCAGCAGCTTGGGAACACTTGAGTAATTGTATGTATTGAAGGAAGTGTGGGCAGAATATTGACCTAGAAGGATTGATGATATGTATGTAGATTGGTATTGAAAAGTGTATGTAAGATTTGTAATGGTTAGGTGTGTATGTAATGGTACTTAGAAATTGTAAATGTGAATTATACTTGGTGTGTTGAGGGTAATGGTAATCTGCCCAAAATAATGTTAATGTAAAGTAGAAAATGCTTTTGGTAATGTACCAAAACAGATTGGTAGGTAAGTAAACAAATTGCAAAGGTAAATGTGTGTTTGAAGTGGGGTGTGAAAGGCATATTGAGGGCAGTGTACATTTTAGCCTATAACCTTAAATGTGTAATCTCAATTGGTATGAGACCAATTTGAGGTGAAACTAGGCACAAAATGTGCCAACTTTCATTGAGAAACCATACCAAAATTCTGCTTGCAAGGTGACCTAAGAAAATGACCAATTAGGATTAGGTGCAATTAAGACCTGAAAAATGACCAATTGGGCAGCAGTGAGTGTTTAGGCCATAACTCACTCAAACCAGGTCCAATTGACCTGAAATTCTAACCATGAATAGTTAAGACCCATACCTACAAGTCTTATGAAGACACCAAAGCCCAGAAATGAACATAACCAAGTCAAAAAGCTTGCACAAATTCGGGTCCAAAAACTGGCCGAACCAGAGTTGACCAAATTGACCTAAAATTGACCTAAATTGGTGCCATTTGACCAGCAGTAGTATAATGACCATAACTTGGTCTACTTAACTCGGATTGACCTGAAATTTTGCCCCACGTGCAATAAGACATAGATCTACAAGTTTGTAGTTTTGACCAAAACTCGAAAACTGAGGGAATTAGGCCGTCCGGCTAGGTCAAACCAGTATCCCGAAATCCAGCGAGTTGCATTAAAATGCACTAAACAAGGAAACGAGTTTGGCAAAACGTACCAAACCTAAAACCCCATCGAATTTGACATATTAACGACACTAAAACCTTATTTACCTAAAACGCATCGAGGGTTGGTATATTAGGTGATTAAGTGAATAATTGAGTTCAGTGCATTATTTACCAAACACCATCGATAGAGACAGTTTAATTTAGTACTGAAACACTTCAAATTGTGTTTCTCAGTTAACAAGGACTCAGCAAAAGGGAAAGAAATACTGAGTCAAGACCAGGAGACAAATATCAGAGGTTTGTGCACAACAACTGTTTCTTTTGAATTATTTTCAATTGAAATAAATATTGACTATTTGTATATTATTGTTTTAAATTGTAGAAATGAGTTTGATGGACACTTATTGATTGAAAAATATTGTGAATGGTTTGTAACTGTGAAAAATTGTTTGAATGACATTGATGGATACTTATTGATTTAAAAGCATTGGAAATGGTTTGAAACCACAGCTATCATGTATATTGATTGTATTCCTCATTAGCTTGTCTAGTGGGATGAATTGAATTCCCTCTCTGGCTGAAGTGTTGAGGTGTGTGCCTGTTGAGGACGAATTGGATGAGTACTCATATTTTTGCTAGCTAGCTATGTTATTCCTCATTAGTCATCGGCTTTTGGGACGAATTGAACTATGGATCATGATTAAGCTGTGTGTGATTTATTGATGTTTATTGTGAGATTGTGAAATGGATTTAAACTCTCATTGACATATACTGTCTTTTGAATTCAAACATGACCTGACTTATGAAAATCTATTGTGATATTGAGAAATGGAGTTTAAATTCTTATTGACCTTTATTGTCTTAAATTTGACTATGGTTTTAAGTATCCACTATTTACATGATTTATGAATTGTGATTTAAATTGTATTTGGTTAATGTTGTGCACCACTGAGACATTGTCTCAGCGATAGCTTTTTATTGCTGTCGCAGGTAGAGAGACAGAGCGTGCAGACTAGGTGCATATACATCCAAATGAGGATTACAGTATAATGAGTATACCAGTATTTTGCATTTTGTACTGTAATGTATGACACTGTATGTACATTTTGTTTTTGGTTTTGAGCAGTTGTAAATTTAAGTTGTACATTGAAGTTGTAAAATAATTATGAGTTATTTGGCTTGTAAAAATTGTGTTATATTTTTGTATCTTAGTCTTTGAAAATCACTGTGGATTTGACTTGAGAAATGTGTTGTGTTGATAAAAATGTTGGAGTTGAGACTTGGAAAATTATTGAAGTGCTTTTTATAGGTTTTCTGAAGAACTGTTTTATCCAAAATACAAAGGGCACTCTGCCAAAATTTTTACAGAAATTCCAAATAAACCAAATGAGTTAACTATTTCACTCAGTTCACCAAAGTCTTTAACACCTGTAAATAGTGCTCACCACTATAAAAGAAGTAAGAAAAGTTTTTAAAATCCCTTGTAATGTATTTAATGGGTTATCAGTAGACGGAGTTGGTAATTCATTAGGTATACTACGGGATCATGTTATGCCTTACAGAGGGGTAGGGTGTGACATGTTTTGGTGGTATCAGAGCATAGTTTTTAAATTCTGTTTTCACCTGTTACTTGAATATTCTTTCTTCATAGTACAATTGCTCAATATCATTGTTTGATACATACAATACATTACATTATAAATATGCACTAACAGGAGGAAATCTCCTTGTGTTATTTGTTTAGGAGATCTTAAATCCTCGCATTGAATATGGAAGAGGGTGATCGTTCAGTCGATCAATCTATTGAGGCTGAGGTGCAAGGTGATGCCCCAGGCCTACAAAATGTCAGTGGTTCAAAGACACCGGCCCTGCATCTGCAGTTTCCTGCTCAGTTCGATCAGCAGATGGCTGCAATGTTCCAACAAATGGCTAGCAATGTACCTACTCAAGTCCCAATACAGACACCAGTGGTACAACCACAGTCTCCTATAAGGCAGTATGATAAATTGATGAAGTATGGGGCTACAGAGTTCAAGGGGACAGTAGATCCTCTAGAAGCTGAACAGTGGTTAGAGAGGATGGATAGGGTGTTCAAGAAGCTACATTGTACAGAAGAGCTTAGGTTTGAATACTCAGTGTCCTTACTACAGGGGGATGCTTATGGTGGTGGAAAACAATTCCCCCACGATGCAGTAGAGCTGCAGTGCTAACATGGAATGACTTCCTCAGGGAATTCAGGCAGAAATATATCCCTGATGCTTATGTAGACCAGAAGCTGCAAGAGTTCCTAAGTCCAAAGCAGGCGGTCGGTGGTGAGTATGAAAGAGAATTTTCCCGCCTTAGCAATTATGCAGTGAGTCTACTCTCTACCAGCAGGGAAAGATGCAAGAGGTTTGAAACTGGCTTGAAACCCAGTATCAGAGTACAAGTGCTCGGCTTCAAACACACTAACTTCTCTGAACTTGTTTCTCAAGCCCTAGAGTTGGAAAGAGTTGAGTTTGAGACTGCTCCTGAGAAGAAGAGGTCAGAGAAGATAGAGAAAGAGGGAAAATCAGCAGAACAGAGTTCTAGTGGTCCTACTGGAAAGAGGAAAAACTTTGGGGACATGGCGGAGGTGGCAAGAAATCGGTAGGGGAAGATATTCGTGACAGAGACCTCCCTATCCGGGACAAAGAAGTACCAGAGGTTCCTATCCTCCCCGCCAATGTGAAACATGTGGAAGAAATCATGGTGGGATCTGCTACAAGGCTATTGGAGCCTGTTATAACTGTGGAGGCACAGGACACTTTGCCAAGGACTGCACCAGTAGTCGTAGAGTTGGACCACCTCCTACCACTGCAGAAGGGTCAGTTCAGAGCCCTGTCACCAGAAGCTCACAATCACCCAGCAGAGGTAGAGGCAGGGGTAGAGGTAACCCAGCAGGCAGCCAAGGCACAGTAAAACACTCAGAGCAAGATAGTGCTCCAGTCAGAGTCTATGCCATGAGACAGAGAGAAGAGGCAGAGACATCTGATGTTGTGGCTGGTACCTTCTCAACTTTTAATCAGGATGTGTTTGTACTATTTCATCCGGGTTCTACCCATTCTTATGTGAGTGCTAGCATCATTGATTGCATTGCTGTTCCATGTACAAAAATGGACTTTGAGGTGCTAGTAATGAGCCCGTTAGGACAGGAGGTCAGGGTTAATAAAATGTATAGAGATTGTCCTTTGGTGATCCAAGGACACACTTTCCTGTCTGATCTCATTGAAATGCCCTTCAGAGATTATGATATCATCTTGGGCATGGATTGGTTAGCTAGGCATCATGCCATGATTGATCAGTAGGTCAAGACGATCACTTTTGGCCTTCCTCGATCTGATGATGTGGTAATACAAGGAGAGGCAGCTATTGCCATCAAACATCATTTAATGCACTAGCGTAAAAATGATCAGAAAGGGGTGTGAAGCATACTTGGCACATGTGGTAGACACCCAAGTGGGGAGTCCAGCATTGAAGGACATCCCTACAGTACATGACTTTCCAGATGTGTTTCCTGATGAATTGCCAGGATTACCTCCGGAAAGAGAAGTGCAGTTTGAAATTAATGTTATGCCTGGTGTGGATCCAATTTCCATAACGCCATATAGAATGGCACCAGCAGAGTTGAAGGAGCTGAAGATACAATTGCAAGAACTACTTGAAAAAGGCTTCATCCGCCCTAGTGTGTCACCTTGGGGAGCACCAGTGTTGTTTGTTAAGAAGAAGTATGGTACTATCCGCTTATGCATTGACTACCGGCTTGAATAAGGTGACAATAAAACGATATCCATTGCCTCGCATTGATGATCTGTTTGATCGATTGAAGGGTGCGCTATATTCTCCAAAATTGATTTGCGATGCGGTTATTATCGGTTGAAGGTGCAAGAGCGAGTATTCCAAAATCGCCGTAACTCGATATGGCCACTATGAGTTTCTAGTAATGCCATTCGGGTTGACAAATGCTCCAGCTGCTTTTATGGATCTGATGAACACTATCTTCAGACCATATCTTGATCAATTTGTGGTGGTGTTTATTGCTGACATTTTGATATACTCGAGGAATGCAGAAGAACATGACAGACATCTGCAGATTGTACTGCAGATTTTAAGGGAGAAACAGCTATATGCCAAATTGTCGAAGTGTGAATTTTGGCTGAAGGAAATCTCCTTTTTGGGACATGTTGTGTCAGCTGAAGGGATCAAGGTAGATTCCAGCAAGGTAGAAGCTATCCTTAATTGGAAACCGCCCAGGAACATCACATAAATTCACAGTTTTCTGGGTTTAGCTGGATATTACCGTCGGTTTGTGAAGGGGTTTTCTATGTTATCTTCTCCACTGACCAAGCTGCTTCGGAAGGATGTAAAATTTCAGTGGACTGATAAATGTCAGCAGAGTTTTGATGAGTTGAAGAGGTGTTTAACTAAAGCTCCAGTTCTCACTTTACCTACTCTGGGTAAAGAATACACAGTTTATAGTGATGCTTCTCACAATGGGTTAGGCTGTGTACTGATGCAAGATCGGAATGTCATTGCTTATGCATCACGCCAGCTGAAACCGCATGAGAGGAACTACCCAACACATGATCTGGAGTTAGCAGCTATTGTTTTTGCTCTGAAGATCTGGAGACACTATCTGTATGGAGAGAAATGCTACATTTTCACATATCACAAGAGCTTGAAGTACTTAGGAACTCAGAAGGAATTGAATTTGAGGCAGAGGAGATGGTTAGAACTCATCAAAGATTATGATTGCTTAATAGACTATCAGCCAGGAAAAGCAAATGTGGTGGCTGACGCCTTAAGTCGCAAGACTATGGCAAGTCTCAGAGTTTCTCCTATGTCCATGGTATGTGAATTGAAAGCACAGCATGCCAGTTTAGAGATTGATGATGAGGGCAGCGGTAGTTGCTTGGCATGTACAGCCAGTGTTGATTGATCAGATCAGAATGGCTGCTCAGAGTGATGAAAAGTATCAGAAGCTACTGAAAGAAGTCCAGCAGGGCAAGAAACCTGAATTCTCTGTGAGAGATGATGGTTTATTGCTACATCAGGGCAGAGTGTGCGTTCCTAGTGATGTGGAATTGAGACAAACCATTTTGAAGGAAGCACATGAGTCTCCATTTGCTATGCACCCTGGTGGAACTAAAATGTACAGAGGGCTGAAGGAACATTACTGGTGGATGGGTATGAAGAGAGATATAGCTGAATTTCTTTCCAAATGCCTAACTTGTCAGCAAGTAAAGGCAGAACATCAAGTTCCAGCTGGTTTATTACATCCTTTGTCAGTACCAGAGTGGAAATGGGAACGGATAACTATGGATTTTGTTACAGGACTTCCAAGGACACAGAGTAGTCATGATGCAGTATGGGTTATAGTTGACAGATTGACCAAGTCTACTCACTTTTTGCCAGCTCGGATGGATTATAGCCTGGAAAGATTGGCCAGATTGTATATATATGAGATTGTAAAACTACATGGAGTGCCAGTATCAATTGTGTCTGACAGAGACCCTAGGTTCACTTCTAGATTCTGGGGTAGTCTTCAGAGAGCCCTAGGAACTAGATTGAACTTCAGCACAGCATTCCACCCACAGACAGATGGCCACCCGAGAGGGTTATTCAGATATTGGAGGATATGCTACGGGCTTGTGTGATTGAATTTGAAGGTAGTTGGGATACACACTTGCCTTTGATTGAGTTTGCTTATAACAACAGCTACCAATCAAGCATAGGGATGCCTCCATATGAAGCTTTGTATGGCAGGAAGTGCAGAACTCCTTTATGTTGGGATGAAGTAGGTGAAAGGAAGATGATTGGGCCAGAAATTGTTCAGCAGACAGAGGAAAAGATCAGATTGATCAGAGATAGACTCAAGGCTGCATCAGACCGTCAGAAGTCCTATGTTGATATGAAAAGAAGAGATATTGAGTACGCAGTGGGTGATAAGGTATTCCTCAAAGTTTCTCCTTGGAAGAGGATTATGAGATTTGGCAGAAAGGAAGCGAGTCCTCGTTTCATCGGACCATATGAAGTTCTGGAAAGAGTGGGTCCTTTGGCATATCGGTTGGCATTACCTCCAGAGCTAGCAAGGATACACAGTGTCTTCCATGTGTCCATGTTAAGGAGGTACAGATCAGACCCATCTCATGTACTGTCAGTTGAAGAGATTGAAGTAAATCCAGACCTCTCATATGAGGAAGAACCCATAAAAATTCTGGCTTATGAGGTGAAGCAGCTGAGAAACAAACAGATACACCTGGTTAAAGTGCTGTGGAACCATCATTCAGGCTAGGAAACTACTTGGGAACGTGAAGAGGATATGAGGAGACAGCACCCACAGCTGTTCAGAGACTAATGCCAGGTAAAATTTCGAGACGAAATTTATTTTAAGGGGGAGAGAATTCTAACACTCCAAAGTTCGGTAGTGCGTTCTGCTGCTCCGGTGACTAGTGTTGACCGGACAGCTAGGATGCCTAGAACTACATTTCAATATGAGTGAGGAGACATAAAATAATGAAATAAAAGAAAAGAAAATACAAGAAAAATAAAGGAAAAATAATAGCAAAGAAATGTGATCAAGTTAAGCGAGCCGGAAAACCTAGCGATGGGTGACCGCACCGAGAAGTCACGGCGTGGATCGTTGATCGTACTGGATCTGAGGAACCACGAAAATATTTTTAGGACTTAAATAGACCCTTGTTGAAGAATAAATATCATTAGAAAGATCAAAGAAAAATTAAATAATTAGTACAAAGAAAAGTGAGAAATCGAAAAACAGACAAAACCCGGTAATACCGAAAAATCGGGAACGTAACCCGAACAGGGGCATTGTGGTCATTTGACATCCCAAAGTGTCTTTTGACCTAAATGTCCATTAAAAATAAATAGTATTACACTTAGAAAATAAAAGGAAAAATTAATTTGGTGGTACCTAAAGAAAATAGCTAAAATCATGGGTTAAATGTGGAATAAGTGGGAAGTTAGCTTAAAATATGATTTAATTTTGCTAGTGGACCACTAAGAACATTAAAATGATTAATTATACTTATAAGTGGGCAGATTATTCCCACTCAAAGTTCATCTTTCTCACTTGGCTCAACATTGCCGAATTGAAGAACCTTGAAACCTCCATGGACGTTTTGTGTAAAGCTTGATCCATCCCCTCTTTTCAACTCAAATCACCTAGGGTTCTTCATTAAACTTTGTCTACACATCACAAGGAAGATATTGATACCAAATTTGAGAAGTTTGGTGAAGGTTTAGCAAGTTACAATCAAAGGTAAGTTTACATTTTTTGAGAATTCCTTTGTTAAGTTTTGTGTGCATGTTATGGGTGTTGGTTTGGTGAAGGAAAATTTTGAGTTTGAAGAGTTATTGTTGTTTTCATTTTGGACAGCCATGAGTCACGTTTTTTATGAGATATTTGTGCATATAATTGATGAGAAATAATGTTGATCATGGTGATTTAGTAACCTAGTGAATTATTTCATGTTTATATGGTGATTTATGCACTTGGATGGGAATTGGTAAATTGGACGGCACTTTGATGTTGAAGAAGGTTTGCGGCAGCTTGGGAACACTTGAATAATTGTATGTATTGAAGGAAGTGTGGGCAGAATATTGACCTAGAAGGATTGATGATATGTATGTAGATTGGTATTGAAAAGTGTATGTAGGATTTGTAATGGTTAGGTGTGTATGTAATGGTACTTAGAAATTGTAAATGTGAATTATACTTGGTGTGTTGAGGGTAATGGTAATCTGCCCAAAATAATGTTAATGTAAAGTAGAAAATGCTTTTGGTAATGTACCAAAACAGATTGGTAGGTAAGTAAACAAATTGCAAAGGTAAATGTGTGTTTGAAGTGGGGTGTGAAAGGCCTATTGAGGGCAGTGTACATTTTAGCCTATAACCTTAAATGTGTAACCTCAATTGGTATGAGACCAATTTGAGGTGAAACTAGGCACAAAATGTGCCAACTTTCATTGAGAAACCATACCAAAATTCTGCTTGCAAGGTGACCTAAGAAAATGACCAATTCGGATTAGGTGCAATTAGGACCTGAAAAATGACCAATTGGGCAGCAGTGAGTGTTTAGGCCATAACTCACTCAAACCAGGTCCAATTGACCTGAAATATTAACCATGAATAGCTAAGACCCATACCTACAAGTCTTATGAAGACACCAAAGCCCAGAAATGACCATAAGCAAGTCAAAAAGCTTGCACAAGTTCGGGTCCAAAAACTGGCCGAACCAGAGTTGACCTAAATTGGTGCCATTTGACCAGCAGTAGTATAATGACCATAACTTGGTCTACTTAACTCAGATTAACCTGAAATTTTGTCCCGCGTGCAATAAGACATAGATCTACAAGTTTTTAGTTTTGACCGAAACTCGAAAACTGAGGGAATTAGGCCGTCCGGCTAGGTCAAACCAGTATCCCGAAATCCAGCGAGTTGCATTAAAATGCACTAAACAAGGAAACGAGTTTGGCAAAACGTACCAAACCTAAAACCCCATCGAATGTGACATATTAACGACACTAAAACCTAATTTACCTAAAACGCATCGAGGGTCGGTATATTAGGTGATTAAGTGAATAATTGAGTTCAGTGCATTATTTACCAAACACCATCGATAGAGACAGTTTAATTTAGTACTGAAACACTTCAAATTGTGTTTCTCAGTTAACAAGGACTCAGCAAAAGGGAAAGAAATACTGAGTCAAGACCAGGAGACAAATATCAGAGGTTTGTGCACAACAACTGTTTCTTTTGAATTATTTTCAATTGAAATAAATATTGACTATTTGTATATTATTGTTTTAAATTGTGGAAATGAGTTTGATGGACACTTATTGATTGAAAAATATTGTGAATGGTTTGTAACTGTGAAAAATTGTTTGAATGACATTGATGGATACTTATTGATTTAAAAGCATTGGAAATGGTTTGAAACCACAGCTATCATGTATATTGATTGTATTCCTCATTAGCTTGTCTAGTGGGACGAATTGAATTCCCTCTCTGGCTGAAGTGTTGAGGTGTGTGCCTGTTGAGGACGAATTGGATGAGTACTCATATTTTTGCTAGCTAGCTATGTTATTCCTCATTAGTCATCGGCTTTTGGGACGAATTGAACTATGGATCATGATTAAGCTGTGTGTGATTTATTGATGTTTATTGTGAGATTGTGAAATGGATTTAAACTCTCATTGACATATACTGTCTTTTGAATTCAAACATGACCTGACTTATGAAAATCTATTGTGATATTGAGAAATGGAGTTTAAATTCTTATTGACCTTTATTGTCTTAAATTTGACTATGGTTTTAAGTATCCACTATTTACATGATTTATGAATTGTGATTTAAATTGTATTTGGTTAATGTTGTGCACCACTGAGACATTGTCTCGTGATAGCTTTTATTCTTTATCGCAGTAGAGAGATAGAGCGGCAGACTAGGCCGCATATACATCCAAATGAGGATTACACGGTATAATGAGTATACCAAAGATTTTGCATTTTGTATCAGAATGTATGACCTTTGTATGTACATTTTGTTTTTGGTTTTGAGCAGTTGTAAATTTAAGTTGTACATTGAAGTTGTAAAATAATTATGAGTTATTTGGCTTGTAAAAATTGTGTTATATTTTTGTATCTTAGTCTTTGAAAATCACTGTGGATTTGACTTGAGAAATGTATTGTGTTGATAAAAATGTTGGAGTTGAGACTTGGAAAATTATTGAAGTGCTTTTTATAGGTTTTCTGAAGAACTGTTTTATCCAAAATACAAAGGGCACTCTGCCAAAATTTTTACAGAAATTCCAAATAAACCAAATGAGTTAACTATTTCACTCAGTTCACCAAAGTCTTTAACACCTGTAAATAGTGCTCACCACTGTAAAAGAAGTAAGAAAAGTTTTTAAAATCCCTTGTAGTGTATTTAATGGGTTATCAGTAGACGGAGTTGGTAATTCATTAGGTATACTACGGGATCATGTTATGCCTTACAGAGGGGTAGGGTGTGACATGTTTTGGGTCCCTTAGGCAAATCCCACATCGGCAAAGTACGGAGATGGTCTTGGGCTCAGTAGTAATGATATATAAGATGGGGGAACTAATCACTAGAGGCGCCTTTTGATGGAATGGCCTGGAGAGTTGGAAGAACTCCAGGGTTAAACGTGCTCGTTTGAGAGAAATCCTAGGATGGGTGACCTCCTGGGAAGTTCTCCATTCCACCTATGGGACAAAACCGTGAGGCTTATGGCCAAAGCGGACAATTCCTCTAGTGGCTGGTTTCCGATCGTTACAATTGGTATCAGAGCCGCTCGCGTGTCCTCTTGGGCGATGGTGGGGCAAACCGCAGCGAGGACGCTAAGTCCCGAAAGGGGGGGAGAAAGGTCCCTTAGGCAAATCCCACATCGGCAAAGCACGGAGATGGTCTTGGGCTCAGTAGTAATGATATATAAGATGGGGGAACTAATCGCTAGAGGCGCCTTTTGGTGGAATGGCCTGGAGAGTTGGAAGAACTCCAGAGTTAAACGTGCTCGTTTGAGAGAAATCCTAGGATGGGTGACCTCCTGGGAAGTTCTCCATTCCACCTATGGGACAAAACTGTGAGGCTTATGGCCAAAGCGGACAATTCCTCTAGTGGCTGGTTTCCGATCGTTACAACTACAATTTGTACAGATTGGCCAGGTTGTACATCAATGAGATTGTGAGACTGCATGGAGTGCCAGTATCCATTGTATCAGATAGAGATCCTAGGTTCACTTCTAGATTCTGGGGTAGTCTTCAGAGAGCCCTAGGAACTAGATTGAACTTCAGTACTACATTCCACCCACAGACAGATGGCCAGTCTGAGAGGGTAATTCAGATCTTGGAGGACATGCCATGGGCTTGTGTGATTGAATTTGAGGGCAGTTGGGACATACACTTGCCTTTGATTGAGTTTGCTTATAACAATAGCTACCAATCAAGCATTGGGATGCCTCCATATGAAGCTTTGTATGGTACAAAATGTAGAACCCTGTTGTGTTGGGATGACGTGGGTGAAAGAAAGATGATTGGACCCAAAATTGTTCAGTAAACTGAAGAGAAAATCAGGGTGATTAGAGATCGACTTAAGACTGCATCAGACGATCAAAAGTCCTACATTGATTTGAAGAGAAGGGATATTGAGTATACAGTGGGTGAGAATGTAACACCCCAGGCAAATCCCACATCGACAAAACACGGGAGAGATGCTGGATTTATAAGTTGGTGGTTCGTAACCCCTATTGACGCGTTTTAAAATCGTGAGGGCTTCAGCCCAGAGCGGACAATATCACTAGTGGGCCGGGCCATTACATTTGTGGTATCAGAGCTGCTCCGCGTGCAACCTTGAACGGTGGTGGGGCAAACCTCAGCGAGGACGCTAAGTCCCATAAGGGGGGTGGATTGTAACACCCTAGGCAAATCCCACATCGACAAAACACGGGAGAGATGCTGGATTTATAAGTTGGTGGTTCGTAACCCCTATTGACGCGTTTCAAAACCGTGAGGGCTTCGGCCCAGAGCGAACAATATCACTAGTGGGCCGGGCCATTACATTTGTGGTATCAGAGCCGCTCCGCGTGCAACCTTGAACGGTGGTGGGGCAAACCTCAGCGAGGACGCTAAGTCCCATAAGGGGGGTGGATTGTAACACCCTAGGCAAATCCCATATCGACAAAACACGGGAGAGATGCTGGGTTTATAAGTTAATGGTTCGTAACTCCTAGTGACACGTTTCAAAACAGTGAGGGCTTCAGCCCAGAGCGGACAATATCACTAGTGGGCTGGGCCATTACATTTGTGGTATCAGAGCTGCTCCGCGTGCAATCTTGAACGGTGGTGGGGCAAACCTCAGCGAGGACGCTGAGTCCCATAAGGGGGGTGGATTGTAACACCCTAGGCAAATCCCACATCGACAAAACACGGGAGAGATGCTGGATTTATAAGTTGGTGGTTCGTAACCCCTATTGACGCGTTTTAAAACCGTGAGGGCTTCAACCCAGAGCGGACAATATCACTAGTGGGCCGGGCCATTACAGAGAAAGTATTCCTCAAGGTTTCTCCTTGGAAGAGAATTATGAGATTCGGCAGAAAGGGGAAACTGAGTCCTCGTTTCATTGGGCCATATGAGGTTCTGGAAAGAGTGGGTCCTTTGGCATATCGATTGGCACTACCTCCGGAGTTGGAGAAGATACATAATGTCTTCTATGTGTCCATGTTGAGGAAGTATCGATCAAACCCATCTCATGTACTACCAGTGGAAGAAATTGAAGTGAATCCAGACCTCACATATGAGGAAGAATCCATAGAGATTCTAGCTTATGAGGTGAAGCAGCTATGGAATAAGCAGATACCATTGGTAAAAGTGCAGTGGAACCATCATTCAGGCCAGGAGGCTATTTGGGAACGAGAGGAGGACATGAGGAGACAACACCTACAACTATTTAGAGATTGATACCAAATAAAATTTCAAGATGAAATTTATTTTAAGGGGGGGGGGGGGGAGAATTGTAATACCCTCATTTGTATAGCCTGGTATATTTCACTATTCCAGTGACCGGAGTCGGACCGGACAATTAAGGGGATTAGAACCACACTTAAGATAACTAGATAAGCTATAAACACAAATAATTACTAATTGCCAATTAGTTAAGTAAAAATAAGAAAAACAGAACGTAAGAAGTTAAACGAGCCGAGAGTCACAGTGATGGTTGACCTTCTCAGGAACGACTGCGAAGTCGATTTAAACTCAAATTTCGAACCGTAAAATGTGACGCCGCAGTCCTTAGGACCATTACGAACATAGTGGAAAAGAGAAAATCAAGAAAAAAAAAACTATTAAGCCAGTCAAATAATTAGGTCAAGGAGCCGGAAGAAATATTGAATTATTTGCAAACCGGGTTGAACCGGCAAGGGGCAATTTGGTCAATTGACCCCGAGAGCTGACTCCTGACCTAACTGTCAAATAAAATTGGAGAAAAGAAAACTTTGGAATCAAGAATTAAATTAAAGAACTAATAGAAAAATAAATAAAAAAAAAAGAACAGAAAATGAAAAAGGTGTAGGGATATGACATCATGCATGATGCCATAAATCCCATAATTAATAATTTGATTAAATGAATTTTTGGGTCTTCCTAAGACATAAAAGGATAAAAGAAAAGAAAAGAAAAAAAAATAAAGGTCATCTTCATCCCTAGTGTTGCCGTCTCTCTCTCTCCCAAGTTCTCTCTCAAAATTTTCCTCCATGAAAGCTTATTTTTAAGCTTTCTAAACATTAATTCCACCATAAATCCTTTAATTTTCTTGAAGAAAAATTATAAGCAAATCTTGGAAGGAAGATTAGAAGGAGAAGAATTGAAGAAAATTGAGAGGAAGTGAAGATCAAAGACTTCACCTAAGGTTAGTAATGCAAACTTCAAATTTTTAGTTTAATTAGTGTATGTATAGCATCAAGAACATAGAAATAAACTTAAAATGAAAAGAAAATTTTCTTGAGGGACTAAACTGAATTTCGGCCAGCTTGGCTTACTATGCATATATTTGAGTTTTGATTGAAATTAAATGGTAGGCAAGCTTGTATGGATGTGCTAATGAGATTGGTATGCTTAAATGTGGTTAAATGCAACAAGTTAGTAAGTTAGGGTTTTGGGGCACTTAGGGTTAGAGACAAAAATGTGCGGAAGTGGTAAATGGTGTCTTTGACCTAATGTGAAGTGAGAAATGGTCATTTGTGACCTAATGAAGAGTGTTAGAGGTGTTGGAATCAAAACCAAATTCGGATTGAGTATGGTCATGCTGCAGGCAGCATGACCAAATTACCTTTGAGGGACCAAAAATGAAATTTTACAAGTCCAATTGGTTTGAGACCAATTGGGAATGAAAACAGACACTAAATGAAACAATTTTCATTTAGGAAGCATGCCCAAAAAGTGACTAAAACCTAGCGAACAAATTGACCAAATTTAGAAAATTGCAGGCTGCCCTGTACAAACTGACTAAATGAACAGTGTTTGTTCATTTGGCCATAACTTGAGATAGGAAGGTCTAAATGACCTGAAATTTTACCAGTAGTTTGATGAGATATAGACCTAAAACTTTCATGAAGAACACAAACCCAAATTATGCCACTAACTAAGTCATTTGGCCACCCAAATTCGGTGACCCAAAACTGCCAGCACCAAAAATTTCCCAGAATTATGGGTTGAATCCAATCCGGCAGCCATGGTTCAAATGGCTATAACTTGAGCTACAAAACTCCAATTGGGGTGATTCAAAAGAAGAATAAACTTAAGACATTAGAGAACATTTTCTATGAAGAAAGTTTTGCCAAATTCTAACAGTAAAATGACCAATGGAACAGTGCAACTTAGGACTCCAAAACTGAAAATTGGCAATTTTGCCTAAAAGACCTAAGTTTTGAGAAAACAACCAAAACCAACAAATTTAGTGGCTAAAATGCGTTATGTGGGTGAAGTTGGAATTCCCATACCTATTAAGCCTTAGAAATTCAACAAATTGACTTGAATAGTATAGTGAATAGTAACCCCAAAACATAAAATTTAAATAACGTTGAGTTTAGCAGATATAAACTAGATAAAAGTGAATTTGAATTTATTTTTGGATTGATGCTAAGTGGTACTGAAACACTGCGAAACTGTATGTTTCAGCTGAAAAAGACTTGGAAGGTCTAAGAGACTGAGTCAAGGCCTAGAGGCGACTCACGTCAAGTTTGTGCACAATAAACCTTATTTGAGCATTTTGTCATTGAAAAATTGATTTAGTATGAGTTATGAAAAATTGATGTTAATCATGAATTGTGTTGCCACCTTGTGAATGAAATTATGACTTTGGAAATTTATCGGATTTCTCATGAATTATTTGAATAAAGTGTTTGAAATAGATTTTTGATTCACACTTAGCATGACAGTGCCTTATTACTCCTCCTCCATTCATGGGGTGAGATTGATTATTTTTTCTCCCTCTCTGGTTTACCAATTGAGGTTGTAGATCAGATGAGTACACATTAGCTAGCTAGCCACCTCCCTCATTGATTTCGATTAATGGGGTTGTAGATTGCTTTGTCGTGGTGTACAACACGGCATTGATAAGAAATTTTGTGTCATGGCTTAAGTTGTGTATGAATTGGCAACACTATGTTTATTCAATTGTTTGACCCAAAAATTTTGCTGTGATGAGCTTTGATAAATTGTGAAATTTAATTGTGCGATATTTAAATTGTGTTTTGTCAATGAATGATTTAAGTATTGTATTTCAAATTTTTTATTGTGCACCACTGAGTATTTTCATACTCAGCGATAACTTATTTTGCTGTCGCAGATAAGAGCAAGGAGAAAGCAGTAGAGTGAGCTGCTACTGATATTGAGGACTACACTGATATTTTTATACGGGTATTGTTTTATACCCTTGTAGTTAATTTTGCTGTAAATATTGAAATGTTTTATGTATCAATGTAAAGTTGAGCAGTTGTATAATAAATTGTAATAATATTATTTTTGGAACTTCTTTTTGTAAATTAAGATTTGTATTTGTGAATTTTATACTTTATGCACTATGAATGAAGTTATGAAATATTTTGAGATGATAAACTTTGATTGGATTGTGGAATTATTTTGAAGTGGATTGAATTGAGTTGACTTGAGATTATTTAGAGGTTGGGAGTTGTGAAAAATTTATTGGAAGTGTTTTTCTCAGGTATTTGAAGAACTGTTTTCTCAAAATACAGACGGAACTCTGTCAAACTTTTCATAAAATTTGCGGCAAAATTAAAATGGACAAACATTTTTATTAGTATTTAAGCTTTGAATAAGTAATTTTAATTCTTACCAAAATGCTCACCACTTCCAAAATGTAAGAAAATTGTTTTAAAATCCCTTGTAGGGCACTTAATGAGTTATCGGCAGGTGAAGTTTGGTAGTTCATTAGGTAATCTACGGGATCATGTGATGCCTTACAGAGGGGTAAAGTGTGACACTCTAAGTGTCAAATGACCAAAATGCCCCACTTCGAGTTATATTCCCGATTTTTCGTTAACACCAATTTCTGTCGGTTTCTTGATTTTTTATTTTTTCTTTGTACTAATTTATTAATTTTTCTTTGATATTTCTAGTGTCAATTACATTTCAATAAACCTTTCATTGTGTCCCAAAATTTAATTCCGAGGGTTCCCCACAGTCATGTGGTTGACAATTGCTTTCACCGTAACTTCCAGGTGCGGTCACCCATTGCTATGGTGCCGGCTCATTTAAATTAGTTTTATTTTCTCTCTTTTATTTTTCTTTAATTTTTCTTGTATTTTCTTTTTCTTTATTTCATCATTATATGTTTGTTCACTATCACCGAAGTATAGTTCTAGACATCCTGACTTGCCTGGACTGACATTAGGTCACCGAAACAACAGAACATACAGAATACGTATAGGGAGGATGTTACAACTCTTTCCCTCTAAATAAAAATTTCATCCTCAAAATTTACCTGATGTGAAGAGCTGAGGAAACTATTCCCTCAATGTCTCCTCGCTCTCCCATGTTGCCTCTTCCGTGTTGTGGTGCCTCCATAGGATTTTCATTAGTGGAATTGTCTTGTTTCTAAGTTCTTTTACCTCTCGTGCCAAGATTTTAATCGGTTCTTCTTCATATGTCAGGTCAGGTTGTACCACAATTTCTTCTGCTAAGATGACATGTGAAGGATATGATCTATATCTTCTGAGCATCAAGAGATGAAACACATTATGTACTTTGTCCAGCTCAGGTGGTAAGACTAATCTGTAGGCTACTGGTCCCACACGTTCAATAACTTTATATGGGCCAATGAACCTAGGGCTTAATTTTCCCTTTTTCCCGAATCTCAGCACTTTTTTCCATGGTGATACTTTGAGAAATACCTTCTCACTAACTTCATATTCAATGTCCTTTCTTTTCAAATCAACATAAGATTTCTGTCGGTTCGAGGCAACTTTCAAATTGGCCTTTATCAGTTTCACCTTTTCTTCTGTCTGTTTTACCACGTCTGGTCCCACTAGCTTATCTTCACCCAATTCAGTCCAACATACAGGTGTTTTGCATTTTCTCCCATATAGTGCTTCATAGGGTGCCATTTATATGCTAGCTTGAAAGCTATTGTTGTATGCAAATTCTGCCAGTGGAAGGTATCTATCCCAGCTTCCCTTAAACTCAATAACACAACTCCTCACCATATCCTCGAGGACCTATCGTATATGTTCGATTATTATTATCATTATCAATTCAATTTATTGTTTGTAATAACTCAATGAGTTTTAAAATTTACCTAGATTATTCTTTTTTACTATCCATCCGTCTGAGGATGAAAAGCCTTACTAAAATGGAGTTGTGTGCCCAAGGATTCTTGTAATTTCTTTCAAAATCTAGATGTAAACCTCGGTTCTCTATCAGATATAATGGAAAGCGAAATTCTATGTAGTCTAACTATTTCACTGATGTACAATTCTACTAGCTTTTCCAGTGAATAGTCAGTTCTGACTGGCAAAAAATGTGCTAATTTGGTCAACCTATCCACAATCACCCATACTGCATCATGCTTCTTCTGAGTGAGAGGTAGACCACTGACAAAGTCTATAGTGACTCGGTCCCATTTCCATTCAGGTATGTTTATGGGCTGTAACAAACCTGATGGAACTTGATGTTCTGCTTTGACTTACTGACATGTCAAGCATCTAGTTACATAGTCAGCTATGTCCTTCTTCATACTCGGCCACCAGTATCGAAGTTTCAGGTCAAGGTACATTTTTGTGCTTCCTGGGTGCATAGCATACACATTGTTATGTGCTTCTCTTAGAATACTGGTTTTCAACTCTTTATCATATGGTACACATACTCTTTCTTTATAGTACAGGCACCCATTTTCTTTCACTTCATATTTAGTTTCCTTTCCCTCTGTGATTTTGCCCATAACAGCCATTAATTTCTCATCTGTGTTCTGCCCATCCTGTATCTGTTGTAACAGATTCGGCTTCATTTGCAACTCAGCCAAAATAACTCCGTCATGAGTTAAGGACAGTTGGGCATTCAAAGATCTTAATGCTACAATAGATTTTCTACTTAAGGCATCAGCGACTACGTTTGCCTTCCCAGTTTGGTAGTTAATCACACAATCATAATCTTTCAGGAATTCAATCCATCGCCTCTGTCTCAAGTTAAGTTCCTTTTGGGTTGGCAGATACTTCAGACTCTTATGGTCTATGTATATTTAGCATTTTTCTCCATACAAGTAATGCCTCTATATCTTCAATGCGAAGATAATTGCTGCTAACTCCAAATCATGAGTAGGGTAATTCTTTTCATGTGGCTTTAACTGCCTGGAAGCATATGCGACCACTTTCCCTTCTTGTATGAGTACACACGCCAACCCATTATGTGAGGCATCACTATAGACTACGAAGTCTTTTCCTGTCACTAGCTGTGTTAACATTGGTGCCTCTGTCAACATAGCCTTCAGCCTCTCAAAACTGGCTTGACACTTGTCATTCCAGTCAAATTTCATATTCTTGTGTAGTGATTTGGTCATTGGAGCAGCTATCAAGGAAAATCCCTTTACAAATCTTCTATAATATCCAGCTAACCCCAAGAAACTTTTGATCTCAGTTGTATTCCTGGGAGGCTTCCATTCCATCACTGTTTTAATCTTCTTGGGATCCACTCTAATCCTTTCAGCTGATACTACATGTCCAAGGAATGCAGTCTCATTCAACCAGAACTCACACTTGGACAATTTAGCAAATAGTTTCTTCTCTTTTAGAGTCTGTAGAACAATTCTCAAATGCTCATCATGTTCTGCTTTATGCTTGGAATACTCTAGGATGTCATCAATGAAGACCACTACGAACCGATCTAAGTATGGATGGAAGATACGATTTATAAGGTCCATGAATGCTGCTGGAGCGTTTGTTAACCCAAATGGCATCACCAGGAATTCATAATGCCCATCTGCATCCCTAACCCTTAGCTGATGATACCCTGATCTGAGATCAATCTTAGAAAACACACCGACTCCCTTCAACTGATCAAACAGATCGCCAATTCTAGGCAATGGATACTTGTTCTTCACTGTTACTTTGTTTAACTATCGGTAGTCAATGCATAACCTCAGTGTCCCATCTTTCTTCTTTACAAATAGTACCAGAGCTCCCTATGGTGACACACTGGGGCATATGAATCCCTTGTCTAGTAATTCTTGTAGCTGGATTTTTAACTCTTTCAATTCAATAGGTGCCATCTATATGGAGTAATTGAAATCAGAGCTATATTCAGCATATCTCAATAGCAAATTCAACTTCCCTTTCTGGTGGCAAACTATGCAATACCACAAGAAATATCTCAGAGAAATCCCTTACTGTGGGTATGTCAGACAAGTTAAGTTTACCCTGCCTAGTGTCAACCACGTGTGCCTGATAGGCTTCACACCCTTTTTTCAACCATCTCCTTGCAACTGTAGTTGAGATGACATTGGACAAGAAATCTGTTCTTTCACCCACAATTGTTATTTCTTCGTTCTCAGCAGTTTTCAGAGAGATTCTCTTCAATTTACAATCTACTATTGCCTGATGATGGGATAACCAATCCATTCCCAAAATCACGTCAAACTCATGGAAAGGCAATTCGATTAAGTCTACCGAGAACTCTTTCCCATGAATCTTCAATGGATGGCCCTTATATACCTTGTTTACTATCACACTGTGGCCTAGCGAATTTGTGACAAGGATGTTTTGGTCACTTTCCTCTACTAGTATTCCATTTTCTACAGGCAGCTTGATACAAATATATGAACGAGTAGATCTAGGATCCACTAATGCATGCACAAAAGTATTATAGAGGAGGAACGTACCCTTGATGACATCTGGAGCATCCTGTTCCTCCTGTGCCCTTATAACATAAGCTCTGGCTGGTTTTCTACATTCTGCTCTCCCCACAGACTCTGATACAGGTTTCTCTGAAGTACTGGCTGACTCAGCCTTACCCGGCTTTCTACCCCTTGGAGCTGGAGGGTAAGCCTATCAGTTGATACCAAAGTAGATGTAGCAGTTCTGCGCGGACAATCTTGGATTAGGTGGTTTGTAAACCCACACCGTAAATAATCACCTATCATCCTCCAACATTCACCCTTATGCCATTTTTGGCAATGTGGGCAAGCAACAGATACTGTTGGGGCCGGTCCCTGGAAAGCTAGCTACTGAAGGTATGGACTGGCCTCTCCTTAGTGCAAACTGAGATTTGGGCCTCTGTGACTGACCCTGACTTGGTGCTCTACTGAAACTCTAAGTAGGTCTGAATTTCTTACTAAGGGCAGAAGATGTATTGGTCTGACCCTGACCTCTTTTCTGTTGTCTGTCCCTTCTGTTCTGCTCATTCATTTTAACTTTTTCAACCTTCAGTGCGGCTTCCACTAACTTGGAAAACTCTATAATCCCCTAGGCTGTAATCATTACTTTAATGTTATCATTGAGTCCTTCCTCAAATCTCTTGCATCTCTCGGCCTTATTAGAGACTATTTCCCCCCCATAGCGGCTCAGTCTGACAAATTCTCTTTCATATTCAGCCACTGTCAGCTATCTCTAGCTTAGGGTAATAAATTCCATTCTTTTCTCTTCCAGGTATACACTGCCTACACACTTCTTTATGAACTCATTGAGAAAGAAATCCCAAGTTATTTATTCTGGTGGCACCTCACTAGTTACTGTATCCCACCATTGGTATGCATCATCTTGCAGTAGTGATACAACAGCTTCTAAATTCTGCTCTGGAGTACAATGAAGTTGTTTCAAGACTCTTCCAGTTCTGTCCAACTAGTTTTCAGCTGTGACAGAATCATCTTCCCTTTTGCCTAGAAAATCCACTGCTCCTAACTTCTTGATTTTCTCCATATGAGATTTTTGATGTGGAGGTGGTGGTGGTGGCATAACTCCTGCCATCTGTCTAAAGAACTCAGCCATTTGCTGAAATGTGGTTGTTGCATCTAGTACTGGTGGAGCAGGTTCCCTCTTGTCTCTTGGTTCAGTTATAGATGGAGCATGACTCTCCACCTCCTCATCGACTACTCTCTGCGATGTGGAGTCCATATTCTAATCAAAATAATAAATCAAAAGATGTGCATTAGAGTCATCATAACACTTACAATACAATGCATGATATGCAATCTATCTAGGTCCAGAAACGCCTAAACCGTGCTTTGATACCACCAAATGTAACACCCCTCGCCCGCCTATAGTATAGCCGAGCAAGGCATGCTACACGGCGTGCCGAAGTACCTAGTCTGTAATCAACTCATTTTCTGAACTCAATTTGATTTTAAGAAGTCATTTATGTAATATTCATATCATGCTGATACTATTTTCATATTTTAATAAAATCAGTGTTTCAAAAATGGTAATAAAAATTTGGCATGGTGCCGTCTGTATTACGAATAAAATGTACTTCTAAACCTGTTAAAAACAGTTTAACATGATAATCTCAACCATATCCAACTAATTTTTCAGTCTCACAATTTCAAAATACAGTCCATCATATTTTACATTCATCAAAACACTATCTATAAGAGTTTGATATATACAAATTAGTAGAAACTTTAAAGTTTTATGATATCTATACATATTACATAACAAAATGTCAAAATACAACTGATAGTCATTACACAAGATCCTAAGTCGTACCATGTATGTAGTGTAGTGCAGATGACTCTAGACTCCTGTGCAGATCTGATGTCTCACCCGGTCATAGGTCTGTTGGGCTCCCCAGCCGTGTTTCCAATAACTACGCGTTACAAAAGCAACGCGCTAAGCAATTTTACTTAGTGGTGCCAAATATAAAGAAATATACACTAAAATAAAGTAAATGAATTGTTTATGAATTTATGACATCGATATTCTTTATAGTTGTTGATTCTACTTTTATTTGCTAACCTTTCATTTTTGCTAATTTTGGTGGTGCTGTATGTCAATAAACTGAATTTAGCTATTTGAATTTAATAATGCTTAAATTAACTGCCCATGTAGCCTATATGCTAACCATACTGGATAAACAGATATACTGGCACTGGGTTCCTAATACCTCAGGCCGTCATACCATCGGTCAAAAAGTGTCTCCTGGTGTGCAAACAGCGTAGCTAAAAAGCCATATAGTCAATCTGGCGATAAGCCAAGTATAATAACACAATACGTATAGCCGTAGGCTATTAAAGTCACAGTGCGGCATAATATGCCGTAAAAACACAGTATGGCATAAAGCCATTTACAAAACAACTATCAGAATCCTATTGGCATGTCAACCTATCCAAACTAGTTAACTAGGCAAACTAGGGCATATTATAAATTAATTGTTTAATTCTACAATTTTTAGAGTTTACTAGCTATTATGTAATTCATAAGTTAATGCATATGTTGACCTTTTTAGGTAATATATATAAGTTGTTTCTAGCATCAACATGTCACAATTTACAATTCAATATGATGTCCATATAATGCAATTTACCCTTTTCACAAGTTGGCATTCATTGCCAAATTACTTTAAGCATCATTTTATGTAATTACCCAATTTTCAGTTTTAGTGTGCTAGATTGGTCTAGCTTATTGTCCTATTTCTCTTGGATTTTAGCTTCTGATCAAAAAGCAAAATTGTAGCTCTATGTCTTATTGAACTTTTAACACAAATTTCAGGTCATTCTGAGTTGTATAGACCAAGATATGGTCAATTTACTAAAGTTGGATAGATTGCACCTTTAGTGCAAAATTTGGTCAATTTTAGGTCACATTTAGTTTTGGCAGTTTTGGTACCTGAAATTGTGCAAGCTATTTGACTTGGTTCTGGCCATTTTTGGGCTTTGATGTCTTCATAAGAATTGTAGCTCTACGTCTAAGCTATCCATGGTAAAAATTTCAGGTTATTTAGACCTGTTTTGAGTGAGTTATGGTCATCTTAATGACTACTACTCATTTGGTCAAAAATCTGGGCCTGCACTTACCAATTCCGGATTTGGTCATTCTTAAGCTCAGTTTCTAGGCAGAATTTTGGCAACATTTCTTCATGAAAGTTGGCCTATTTGGTGTCTAGTTTCACCCCCCATTGGCTTCATACCAATTGGGTTCACAGTTTTTCACTTATAACTTAAATTAAGTACTGCCAACACACACAACCTGCATTTGAAAATTACACTTCCAATTTTGACAATCCTCCTCCTCCCAATACTTCAATATTCAATCATGGCACTTCTATATATATTGTACACAATTCTAGCAAAGCATTTTTGGCAGAACACTCAAGTGCTCAATGCGCACAATACACCATTAAAGTTCAATATTTACTTCCATTGAAATTTAACATACCTCAACACCAATATTACACATACACTTCCATGGCAACTACACATGCTGCCCACAATTTAACACCATCACATCTCATTAATAAATTATATAAACTCACATACAATTTCATAATATTATAGGCTGCCAAACATGACAGTTTACTAAAGTATCAAAGTCCCATTTTCAAACCCTTAATTCAAGCACTAACATGCGCATACTTGGACATTAACCTACTACAACTTCCATTTGAGTTAATCAACCTTAATTCCCATCCATTAGAGGTTAGAAAAACTCAAACACAATAAACTTTCATAGCTGCAAAAAATGGACAAGTTCATATCTCAATATTTTCTTCCTTTCTCTTCACCAAATTACTCACCTCAACCTAAACACAAAGTTTACTAAAGCAAGGGAGAGGATTTGGACACTTACCACTTGAGAGCTTCCCTAGAACTTCACCAAATCTTCTTTTTTTTGTTCCCAATAATCTTCCCCAAGGTGAGTAGGCAAGATTTAATGAAGGATCCAAGTGGAAATGATGGCTAAATCAAGGTTGCATTGTGGTGGAGCTCATTCGGCCATGGAGGTTCACTTCGGCCAAGGTTCTAAAGGTTGAAGATGACCTTTATTTCTGTCCACTAAGACCTTATTATATGTCTCTTACGATGCAATTAGTGGAGCACCAGGATTAGTTTAATGTTTAATTATTCTAAGTTTCACAAATTTCATTTTATGCTCCAAACTTCCATTATTTATATAATGTACCATATTTTAAATTTTCATGACATTTTCAAAGTGTAATACCATTTATTTTTAATGGACATTGAGTTCAAAAGGAAACTCTAAGTGTCAAATGACCAAAACGCCCCACTTCGGGTTATATTCCCGATTTTTCGGTAACACCGATTTTTATCAGTTTCTTGATTTTTCGTTTTTTCTTTGTACTAATTTATTAATTTTTCTTTAATATTTCTAGTGTCAATTACATTTCAATAAACCTTTAATTATGTCCCAAAATTTAATTCCGAGGGTTCCCCGCAGTCCTAGGGTCGGCAATTGCTTTTGCCGTAACTTCCTGGTGCGGTCACCCATCGCTATGATGCCAGCTCGTTTAACTTAGTTTCATTTTCTCTCTTTTATTCTTCTTTAATTTTTCTTGTATCTTCTTTTTATTTATTTCATCATTATATGTCTGTTCACTATCACCGAAGTATAGTTTCAGACATCCTGACTTGCTCGGACTGACATTAGGTCACCATAATAACAGAACATACAGAATACGTACAGGGAGGATGTTACAGGGAAAATGAGGTTTTATGGTATGGAACTAGGGTTATGGAAGAGAGAGAGTAGAGAAGACTTTAATGGTGGTTTAGAGGTGTGAGAGGGCTGCTGAAATTATGAAGAAGAAGAACATAATTTTCTTTCATTTTTCTAGTCTCAATTATTGATAATTATCCCTTTTAAGTGACTTGGCAAATTCCCATTAGTTAGGGTTTTAAATTTATTCATTTATGACATCACAATTATGTCATAAATGTGAGTTTTATTTTATTTTCATTTCTTTTCTTTTCTACCCCTTTTTAATTTAATTTTCATTAATGTTTTATTCATATTTTGTGTCATAATAATTATTTACTTAACTAGACAAGTCGGCCAAAAATCATCTCTGAAGACAAAATGACCAAAATGCCCTCCGTTTGGGTTAACAGACCTAAATTGTCTATACCGATTGAAAATTTTTTCTAAGCCTTTTCTTGGCATTCTAATGCCATAGAACCCTCAAGGACTCTTCTCTCGAGTCCTAAAAATTATTTTATGAATTTTTCCCTAGGTCTAGGGCTCCTAATTGCGAGGACCGCAACTTCCCACTGGGGTAATCCATCGTTAGGGCACCGGCTCATTTAACTTGGTTGTATTTTATTTCTAAAATTTTTCCTAAATTTCTATTATTAATATTTGAATTAATTATGGTTCCTCACTTTAGTTTAAATATTTTTCCAGACGTTCTAGCTGTCCGGACCGACATCGGTCACTGGAACAGTAGAATGTACAAAATTGCTACAGGGAGGGTCTTACACGGGTTATATAATTGGACCCATTTAATCTGCATAGACCAATGTAAGTCTCTTCCCGGCACAAGCTTGAAGAACTTTCTGAGAATAAAAGTACATAGCCCGTGTAACCAGGCTCGCGTAGCCAACACAGACCTGTGTAAGTCTCTGTGCCAATGCATGACTCTGCAATTCCGCTCTAGTAAGTTACACGGCTCAGGGCCGTGTAGTGACACATGGGCCATGTACTATGCGGTAGCCAGTTTTATAACCCGAATTTTTGCTCTTATTTTTTGATTCAAATTAGACTCCTAAAGCTTTTTGGACTCAAAATGACCTAACTCTAAAGTAGTCATTATAAATAGAAGCAGAAAACATCAAAATGAGGGGGAAGAACCTTTTTTTTTCTTTTGACAACACTTTTTAGGAGTTTCAAAGAGGATTCATCTCTAAAGTCTCACCAGCCGTCTTGAGGAGAAGAATATCAGTATTAAGGGGAGTTTTCCAGCCAAAGTTCTACAAGATTAAAGCAGCAAACCCTCTTCGGTTCTTTCATTCCCTTTCCTTAAACGGATGTTTATTGCTTTATTTCTTCTAGACAATTTCTTTTTACTCTCTTTATTTTTGTTTATCATGATGTTTGCTGAGCTCACCAAGAGTGAGTAGTTTTCATATTTTGGAATTGGGAGAGTAATACTTGTAATCATTATTATGGATGAACATTAAGCTTTATTTATTGGATTTAAGATTTGTTCCTTGATTTAATTTCTTGTGATTTTAATGTATGCTATGTGTTGGTACCCACTTAGTAATGATTATAGATATTAATTAAAGGACTGAAAGGTGAAGATTAATATTAGAAAATCAAGATTTTGAACCTATGAATTCTGATCTAGACATAGGCTGATACCTTTGTGGAATTTCAAAATTGGTCAAAGACCTTAAAGGATTTTAACTAATTTGATCGTCAGGAAAGTCGGGTTTAAGTTAATTAGAATACACCCTAAGTGCCTTGAGAAAGGACTTAGGATACCTTAGGATTAATTTCCATGTAACACCCCTAAGTTCGATAGTGCGTTCTACTGTTCCGGTGACCAGTGTTGTCCGGACAGCTAGAATGCCTAGAACTACACTTTGATATGACTGAGGAGACATTAAATAATGAAATACAAGAAAAGAAAATACAAGAAAAATAAAGGAAAAATAATAGTAAAGAAATGCAACTAAGTTAAGCGAGCCGAGAACCCTAGCGATGGGTGACCGCACGGGAAGTCACGGCGTGGACCGTTGACTGGCCCTGGACAGCAGGGAACCCTGAAAAATATTTTGAGGAGTTAAAGAGACATCAATTGAAGTAGAAATATCATTATAAATATCAACGAAAAATTAAATAATTAGTACAAAGAAAAGCGAGAAATCGAAAAACGGACAAAACCCAGTGTTACCGAAAAATCGGGAATGCAATTCGAACAGGGGCATTGTGGTCATTTGACACCCCGAGTTGTCTGTTGACCTAAATTTCCATTAAAAATAAATAATATTACACTTGGAAAATGTCATGAAAAATTAAATTGGTGGTACCTAATGTAAATAGCAAAAATTGGGAGTTAAATGTGGAAAAATGAAACCTTAGAATAAACAATGATTTAATTCTTACATAGTGGTCCACTAACTCATTTAAGTGGACCACTAAAGCTTCATTTGGGCAGAATATACATCTTCATCTTCAACCTTAGAACCAGCATAAAATTTGCTCCCAAAAAACTCCATTGACGCATGGTTGAAGCTCCATGCATATGAGATTCAAGCTTCTTTCCTTCTACCTTCCTTCATCAAAGTTAGTCTACACCACATGGGCAGTAGATTGGCAGCAGATTGGCAGCAAGAAGACCAAGTTTTGGTGAAGATTTAAGAAGTCTCATCCATAGGTAAGTTGAGTTTTTGATTGTTGCTTTGTTAAAGTTTGTAAGGGTGTTATGGGTGTTTGATTTATGGAGAAATTTTTGAGTTTTGATGTTGAATGGGAATGTACACTTTTGGCAGCCATGGAAACACCTTGAAGGCAGTTTAATTGTGCTTGTAAATGGTGAATTAAATGATTGATTAAATGTATATTTTGTAGGAAATTGTTTGGGTTAGTATATGTAAATGTAAAATGAGATTTAAAGCTTGGAAAGTAATGGAATGTAAGTGTACCATTGTGGCAGTTTGTTAACTCTTGAAGAATGCTGGAATTCATGCTTGGTTTATGGAATAATGATGTTAAAATGTGTTAGTTGTTATGGCAGTTTGAATGTATGTATAGTGGTGTGAAGGTTGGACATGTGAATGAGCTTGGTTATGGAGTTAAATTGTTGTAAATTTAGTTGGGCAAATTCTACACTTGTTGGTGCACATTGAATGTAATTGTAAGCTGCCAAAATGACCTATAATGTGTTGTGAATTATGTTTAGGTCATGGTACAACCAGAATTAGTTTGAATGTTAAGTTTGGTGAGTGTTAAAAGTGATGTTTGATATGTATGCAAGAATTGCAATAAAGCAGTTTGTATTTTAGGTCTATAACTTTAAGTGTGTGGCTCCAATTGGTATGAGACCAATTGGAGGTGAAACTAGGCACAAAATGTGCCAACTTTCATGAAGGAAGCTTGCTAAAATCCTGCTTGCAAGGTAGCTTGAAAAATGACCAAATCCGGATTAAGTACAATTGAGACCTGAAAATTGACCATTTGGGCAGTAGTTAGTGTTTAGGCCATAACTCACTCAAAACAGGTCCAATTGACGTGAAATTTTAACCATGAATAGTTAAGGCCCATATCTACAAGTCTTATGAAGACACCAAAGCCCAGAAATGACCATAAGTAAGTCAAACAGCTTGCACAAGTTTGGGTCCAAAAACTGGCCGAACCTAAAATGACCTAAAGTGACCTAAAATGACCAATTTTGGTGCAATTTGACCAATAATAGTAAAATGACCATAACTTGGCCTACAAAACTCAGAATGACCTGAAATTTTGGCCTGCATTCCATAAGATATAGATCTACAAGTTTGTAGTTTTGACCGAAAACCGAGGGAACTAGGTCGTCCGGCTAGGTCAAACTAGTATCCCGGAATCCAGCAAATCGCAAGAAAATGCAGTATACACGGAAATGAATTTGGTAACATGTACCAACCCTAAAAGACTATCGACTGTGAGATATTAATGACATTAAAACCTAAATTACCTAGAATGTACCAAGGGTCGACATAGTAGGTTGACTAAGTGAATAAATGAATTCAGTGAATTAATTATCAAGCATTATCGTTAGACATAGTTTAAATGAGTACTGAAACACTTGAAATTATGTTTCTCAGTTAGCAAAGACTCAGGGAGGGGAAGGAAACACTGAGTCAGAGCCAAGAGACAGTTATCAGAGGTTTGTGCATAATAAGTATTTCTTCTAAATTTTTCAATTGAAATAAATTATGATTATTTCTATGTTATTATTTTAAATTGTGTTTGTGCACAATAAGTTTGACTTCTCATTTTCTACTTAAAAATTTAAGTCAACATTATAGTTTTAAATTGTGTCCGTGCACAATACTTTTATATTCACTGCTTTTACTAGCAAATTTATGTAGAGAAATGAGTTATGAATAAGTTTTGATTGCTTTGGTTTTGGGAATATTATTTGGAACTTATTGTATTGCCAACTTTGCAAATGGAAATTTTGAGATAAAATGTGATTTATGGTTTGTATGAAATATTGTGATTTGAAATTGTTTTGATTCACATTTGGCATGACACTGTTGATATATTCCTCCCTCTTTGACTTATCAGTCTGGGGTGAGTGTGATTATGTTCCTCCCTCATTGACTTCCCAGTCTGAGGTGAGTGTGGATGAGAGTACTCATTATTCAACTAGCTTCCTCCCTCATTGATTTCGATTATTGGGGTGAGTGTGTCTTGTCGTGGTGTACAACACGGCATGTGTGGAAAAATTGTGTCATGGCCTAAATTATGTTATCGATTGGCAACATTGTATTATTCAGTTATTTGATCGAATTGTGTTATTGATTTGCAAAACGGTATTATTCAGTTATTTGATCGAATTGTGTTATTGATTTGCAAAACGGTATTATTCAATTACTTGATCAAATTTGTGTTAGATGAATTTTGTAAATTGTGAAATGGAATTGTGAATCATTTGATTTGTGAACTGTCAATAAAAGATTTATATATCGCATTTCAAATTGTTATTATGCACCACTGAGTAAATTTTACTCAGCGATAGCTTTTCATTCTTTGTCGCAGTAGACAGATGTGCAACAGACTAGGCTGCTAGTACATTCAGCGAGAAATCATCGGGTATATTGAGTATACCATATTCTGCATTTTATATTGTAATGTATGTTCACTGTATGTATATAGTGTTCTTGGTTTTGAGTAGTTGTAAATTAAAATTGTACATTAAAGTTGTAAAATAAATTTTGAGTTATTTGGACTTGTAAAAATTGTATTATATTTCTTGTATCTCAGTCTTTGAAAAATTATTGTGGATTTGTCTTGAATTATGCTAGAGTTTGAGATTGAGAAAAATATTGAAGTGCTTTTTACAGGTTTTTGAAGAACTGTTTCATCCAAATTACGGAGGGCACTCTGCCAAAATTTTTTTACAGAAATTACTAATAGTCTAAATGTGTTAGTTAATTCACCTCAGTTCAAAAAGGTTTTTAACACCTGTAAATAGTGCTCACCACTGTAAAAGAAGTAAGAAAAGTTTTTGAAAATCCCTTGTAGTGTATTTAATGGGTTATCAGTAGGCGAAGTTGGTAATTCATTAGGTATACTACGGGATCATGTTATGCCTTACAGAGGGGTAGGGTGTGACATTCCATCAAGGCAAACAATTCTCAATCTAGTAAATAAACAAGATAACACCCATAGTAAGGTTCAAGTGTGAAATCTTAATTCTGGAATTGTTTCAAAATAGATCACTTCATTTTAAGTTTATCATTTTAGTGTTTAAAGATAATTTTCATTCCCTCATTGTTCGATAGCCTAAACATTCAAAATTACTGTGCAGATTGGTACTTACTAATCAAATTCCTCGTAGGAATGGTACTTTACTCATCACTCTATTACTTGTTAGCGATCCATGCACTTGCGGGGTTATAAAACCAGCGAACCAAAAAACTACTTGGAAAATAACACAAAAGATAACATCGGCTGGTAATTTAGCTGATCCCTTTACTTAAGTTACAGATTGACTATAATTATACAGTTGTTTTTAGAAGATGAGTATTGTATATTATAAGTATTAGCTCTAGTGAAAGTGGGAGATTATTAGTAGTATGCCCTAGAGCAATACCTTTGTGTTGTGCATTGTAAATATTTATTCCCTTTTAGTGGCAATCATTAATTTCTCTTATATTTGAATGGTTTGAATACTATAGAGAAATTTCCTTTAATGAATTGTTAGATATTCTATTCTTAATTTGTTAAAAATATAAGTGATAGAATATTCTAGTACAAGCATTATAAATTCGGTTCACAATCTCAAATACTTCATTGGGTATGACTTGTCCGGATAGATTATCACTTATGTTTGTTTCCATGATTAGTATAAGATACTAATGAGATGGAATTGTGAGTCTCATGCCATATAACAAACATGATGGGCACTTATATAATAAGTAGGTCGAACCAGTGACACAAGATGACTTGTATATAGAGTTTACTCGTATCAATACAAAGTCATGTAGATCATAATAGTGCATATAATCCCTTGACCTAAGATAACACAGTTATCTTGTATATAGGTGATTTGAGTTTAATACTGCTTTCATATTTGTACTATGTACGAGTATATGGCCATGTGTTAGCTCCAACTAGTTATATATGGAGTGTAACACCCCTATTTGCATAACCTGGCACATTTTACTGTTTCGGTGATCGGTGTCGGTCCGGACAATTAAGAGGATTAGAACCATATTTAAGACAACTAGATAAGCCCTGAACGCAAATAATTAGTAATTGCCAAATAGCTAAGTGTAAAGAAGAAAAGCAAAACAAAAAAAGTTAAATGAGTCGAGAGTCACAGCGATGGGTAACCTTCTCGGGAAATGACTGAAGGAACGGAAGCGTGAAAAACACAAGTTTATACCATTGAATTCAAAAATTTTCACCTAGGGTCACATGCATCATGCAAGATTTATTTTTATCTATTTGATTTCAATGATAAACAACATATTAAAACTCTTTTAATATGTTTTTGGATCTGTATTTTCCATTTAAGATTTTAAAATTAATCAGATTAATTTTAGAACCCTAGATTAAATCAAGAACGATTACAATAACCTCTTGATGCCTTTGCGGCGTATGCATGCCTTTGAGATTCGTCTTCAGGACACCAGATGTTGTCCCTCTAGCTTGTCCACACCAAGAACACCTATGGCAGCCCTTGAAAAGATTCTAAAGCCTTTTCTATTAATTAGAAATTCAAGTTCTGCCTTTTAAGAGATTAGAGATGTAAACAGGACACTAGAAACAATTTCTAGTGTTCTTAATTCAAGAGATTGATGGCTAATCTCTTTGAATTGATGAGAGATGAAGAAGAATAGAGAGAGGGCTGAAAAATGGCGTGACCAAGGAGTGTGGCTGCTGGTTGTATTTTATTTTCTCATAACAACACTTAAATAGCTAGGTTAACACATTAAACCCTTGCCACATGTCACCCTTTGATTAGCTCTAGGTTTAAGTGACCCAATCACATTGTGCCAAGTGTCAAACCTATATGTAATCTTGATTTTAATCATCTTCCATGATTAAAAACATTTGGCAAGCTTATGTGTTATGCCATGTGTCACCATCTCATGGTGCCATGTGTCACACTGCAAAATGACCAAAATGCCCCTGTGTCATAATTTTGAGTTCTCAACCCAAAATAATTATTTTTCTTCTTCTAATTAATTTATATCAAATATAAATTAATTAATTAATCTCTATTAATTAATTTCTCATTAATTAAATTCATATTTAAACACTTTAAATATAAATTTAATTTATATTATACATCCAATAATCTAGATTTGGTTTCAAGTCATGCTAGGGACTTTGCAAACTAATTGCAAACCAATCATATTTAATTAATCAATTAAACTCTTTAATTAATTAATTAAATCATATTTAATTAGGTGATAACTTGTGTATGTGTGTGACTTACTAGGCTCATCACTAATTGGCAATGAGATATGATATCAACTCTTAATATCATCAAAACTCTTTCTTACCATAAATGATTTCTCTAAATCATTTTATGAACCTCATAGACCATGGTTAACACCTAGCATAGCATGCCATGGCCACCCAATTAGTAATAAGGTTTACCTTAAATGAACCTATAATCATATGTTACCATGCACTAGAATCTCTCTGTTACAAAATCCCAACTCAATCTGGAGTCATGGTTTATGTCAAACTCCATTTGCTATGAATATTATATTCTCTTTTAATTCCAGTTCTTGATTAAAAAGATTTTCTCATCAGAAACTCTTTTCTGAATAAATCTATCTGTCTCCGCCGTAACTTGAAACATCAAGAACAATTAAATGTATATACGATTTTATTTCTATTTACTTAGAGGAACAGATTCCATCTTGATCAACACCTACCTCCATATATAACTAGTAGGAGCCAACACATGCCCATATACCCATACACAGTACAAGTATGAAAGCAGTATCAAACTCAAACGACCTATATAGAAGATAACTGTGCTATCTCAGTCTAAAGATTATATGCACTCGATATGATTTATGACAAAACATTGACAAGAGTAAACTCCATGTGCTTGTCATAAGTGTCACTGGTTCGGCCTACTTATCATTTATAAGTGCCTATCAAGTTTGTTATATGGCATGAGACTCACCATTCCATCTTATTTATATCTCATATAAATAACTTGGGAACAAACATGAATACAATCTTTCTAGATAAGTCATGTCCTTATTATGAAGTATCCTCGATTGTGAACCTATTTATGATACTTCGTGCTAGAAATATTGTCACTCATATTCTTAACAACTTAAGAATAATATTTCTAACAAAATATCAATGGACCTTTTCTATTACACATAAATATATTATGTAAACGGAAAAGTGGAAATGCCTTTTATTAATAAAAATATGTACAAGATACATACTAAATGATATGCTCTAGGGCATACTACTAACAATCTCCCACTAGCACTAGAGCCATTCATTACAATATCTTAGACCTATCTTCTCAAGATGTCAGTCTAACTGAGTCTGTGACATAGGCTTAGTGAATGGATCAGCTGGATTTTCGGCTGATGCTATTTTCTGCATGGCTACATCGCCTTGCCCAACTATTTCTCTGATAATGTGGCAGCGCCTTTCTATGTGTTTGGATTACTGGTGAGACCTTGGTTCCTTAGCCTGTATGACTTCTCCATTATTGTCACAGTGTAGTGGAACTGCTGACTCAATGGAAGGAACTACTATAAGTTCAGTCACGAACTTCTTTATCCAAACAGCTTCCTTTGTAGCATATGATGCAGCAATATACTCAGCCTCTATAGTGGAATCTGCAGTCGTGCTCTATTTGGAACTCTTCCAACTGACTGCACCTTCATTACAAATGAACACATATCCAGAGGTAGACTTTCTATCATCGATATCTGATTGGAAATCAGAATCAGTATAACCATCCAATTGCAATTCTCCACCTCCATAAATCAAGAATAAATCCTTAGTTCTTCTCAAGTACTTAAGAATATTCTTGACAGCTATCTAGTGTTCCAAACCTGGATTGGATTGATACCTGCTAGTCAAACTAACAGCATATGCGATATCCGGCCTAATACACAACATTGCATACATTAAACTTCCAGTAGTCGAAGCATATGGAATCCTGGCCATCTTATCTCTTTCTTCAGGTGTCTTTGGAGACATCTCTTTAGAAAGATGGATACCATGTCTCACTGGTAACAATCCTCTCTTGGAATCAAGTATGTTAAACCTCTTTAACACCTTTTCCAAGTATAGACTTTGGGATAAACCAATTATTCTTTTCGCTCTATCTCTATAGATGCGAATTCCAAGAATATAGGTTGCCTCCCCTAAGTCTTTCATGGAGAATGTATTTGACAACCATACCTTTATAGTCATCAACTTACCTGTGTCATTACCCATCAACAGTATGTCATCCACATATAAGACAAGGAAAGTGATAGCACTGTCACTAACCTTCTTATATACACATGGCTCATCCTCATTTTGATAAAACCAAAGGATTTAATGGCTTCATCAAAATGGATGTTCCAACTCCTCGAAGCTTGTTTCAACCCATAAATGGATCGCTTTAGCTTGCATACCTTGGAACCATCTTGGGATTCAAATCCCCTAGGTTGTTCCATGAAAATGTTTTCTTCAATGTATCCATTGAGAAAAGCTGTTTTGACATTCATCTGCCAAATCTCATAATCATAGTATGCAGCTATTGCTAATAAAATCCTAATTGATTTAAGCATGGCAATAAGCGAAAAAGTCTCCTCATAGTCGATTCCTTGCCTTTGGCGAAACCCTTTCGCTACTAGCCTTGCCTTATAGGTCTCTACCTTTTCATTAGAACCAATTTTCTTCTTGAAAACCCATTTGTTCCCTATAGATATAATACCTTCAGGTGGGTCAACAAGATCTCAAACTTGATTCTTATACATGGAATCAATCTCGGATTTCATAGCATCAATCCATTTTGAAGAGTCTATATCTGATATAGCTTCTTCATAGGTAAGTGGATCATGTCCATGATCTACTTCTTCATGAGTAGACAACTCTTGTTCTTCTTCATGAAGAAAACCATATCTTACTGGTGGGTGAGATACCCTGGTTGTTCTACGAGGAACAGCTGTAGATGTTTCATCAACGGGTATTGGTTGACTAGATGGATCTATATCCATCCGATGCTGGTTGGTCAGAATTCTCCAATTCTAACTCTATTTGCCTTCCTTTGCCTCCTTCTTGAACAAACTGTTGTTCAAGAAATGTGGCATCTCTACTTATCACAACCTTTTGTGAAGTAGGCAAATAAAAATAATATCCAAAACTATCTTTTGGATATCCAACAAATCGACCTTTTCTCGATCCGTCTCCAATTTATCATTGTTCAGCTTTTTGATATAAGTTGGACAACCCCAAATCTTAAAATGCTTAAGACTTGGTTTTCTTCCATGCCATATCTCATAAGGTGTGGAAGAAACTGATTTTGATGGAATCCTATTCAGAATATACAAAGCTGATTCTAATGCAAATCCCCAAAAGAAGATTGGCATATCAGTATAGCTCATCATACTATGTACCATATCCAATAGGGTACGATTTCTCCTTTCAGATACACCATTCACCGTATGCCTCGGAGGAGTCACCGAGAAACAATGCCATGCTCTCTCAAGTATTCATCAAATTCAGTACTCAAATATTCACCTCCACGATTTGATCGGAGAGCTTTAATATTCTTTCCTGTTTGATTTTCTACTTCAGATTTAAATTCTTTGAACTTTTCAAAAGATTCATGTTTGTATTTCATCAAATACAAATACCCAAATCTTGATTTATAATCAGTAAAGGTAATAAAATAATGAAAACCCCTCTAGCCATTTCTTTAAATGGACCACATACATCACTATGTATTAGCTCCAAAATATTTTCAGCTCTTAGCCCTTGTCCAACAAAGGGTGATCTAGTCATTTTACCCTGAAGGCAAGATTCACAAGTTGGAGTAGGCTCAGAGCCCAATGAGGATAGAATCCCCATTTTCTCCAATTTTGCAATCCTATCTTCTGCAATATGACATAATCTTAAGTGCCAAATATATTTTGAACTTGAGTTGGTTTTCACCATGGCATTGCATTCTTTTAGATGACTTGCATTCAATTTGTGTTTGTCATTATTATCCAAATAATAAAGACCATCATTCATATAACCCGAACCAACATATTTATTTCCAAAATAAATATTGCAAACATCATTAGTGAACTGAAATTCATAGCCATTTCTAGTCAAACTAGATATAGAAATGATGTTCTTAAAAGCATCAGGTACATATAAAATATTATCCAAACACAAAACATGTCCAAACATGTAAAAAGATTTAGATTCTATGGCTAAAGCTTCAACAGTTGAGCCATTGCCAATCCAGACTCTAATATCTTGAGAACGCAAGTCGCCATCGCTTGCTAGTTCTGCATATCATTAGAAATGTGAGAACTCGGCACGAAGATCTAAAACCCAAGTCAGTAGATGAACTATGAGTATCATCAGAATCTAAATAACAAGATATGGACATACCTTCCGAAGGTGTATCCTTCTTGTCCTTCAGAGAAGCAAGATACTCTGGGTAGTTCCTTTTCCAGTGCCCATCCTTTTGGCAGTGGAAACACTTTCCTTTGCCTCCATCAGCTTTAGTCTTCCTTTTCTATTTAGCTATTTTCTTGGAAGGACCAGGAATCTGAGGTTTCTTTTTCTTATTGCCCTTCTTCTTGTTGGACTTTCCAGCAGAAGAAGATGCAACCAAAGCTACCTCTTTCCCTTTATTGCCTGCCATATTCTTTTGGGCAATAACCAGCATGTTGAGTAAACCAGCTAAGGTGCATTCCTGTTTAGTCATATGAAAATTTGTCACAAAATTCCCAAAAGACTCAGGAAGGGACTGAAGGATCAAATCCGTCTGTAGTTGGAAATCCATGTTGAAGTTAAGATGTTCCAACTGCTCAAATCATCTTGTGGACATGATCCCCAACATTCTGTCCCTCAGACATCCTCATACGGAATAACTGTCTAGGTATCTCATACCTAGCATTCCTGCTGTGCTCACCATACAACTCTTGTAGGTGAAGGGGGATCTCACTCGCACTCTGCATGTTCTCATGTTGCTTCTGTAACTCATTACTCATGGAAGCAAGCATGTAACACTTAGCTCTCATATCATGCTCCTTCCACTTGTCCAAAGTATCATGTTCCTCTTGTGTGGCCTCTGGAGGTAAGGGACCAGGAACATTTGAATCTAGAACATATGCTATATGTTCAAGGTTCAGGACAAGCTTCAAATTTCTTAGCCAATCAGACAGATTTGGTCCTGTCAACCTATTGTGATCAAGTATGCTTGCAAGGATATTGGATGGTGGTGGTTGTTTTGTGCTCATTTTTATCAGAAAATTAACTGCAGAAAATAACCAGATTAATTAGTAAATGTATCATGTAATTAACCAAAATGATTATGGTCTTTTAATCAAATTGGTCGTCCCACTAACTTAGCGAATCCTGCACTTCCAAAGTAGGAAACGGAAATCCTAGTTGGATGGATTTCTAGTGGGTGATTGAATTCTTATAATTCTATTGATCATCCTCAGGTATATCCATTATTGGAATTACAATAAACTATAAGTGAGCAACTCCTTGCCCATCACATCTCATGTGAGGTTCAATCCTTTACCTAGCCCCTAATGCTCAAAATCTCAGGTACATCCATTATTGACTTATCTTGCATTAGTTAAGTTGATCCCATTGAGCCAGTAATTATGTAAATAATTTTAATGTCCTCAGGTACATCCAATATTGGCCACCAAACCATTTACATATTTACAACATCTCATGCTTAACAATTATTCTTAAGAAAATCTTTTAAATTAATTGCATCTCATGCAACTATTTAAAATTTCTTAAAATAACTGCCCCAATAGAGGGCCTATGTTATAATTACTTTAATTATAGCATATCCAACTTAATCATTTGTTTGGAAGATTTTATGGTCATTCTAATTACTATTAAGGTCTCACTTTCCACATTATCCATTTAACATGCATATATCATATAATTGCATACATTTCCATACATCTCATGCATTCATGGATAAGCAGTAAATATGGTATGATCATGGACTTTCTAAGGGATTTAATTCTGAGCCACCAAGAATTTAATCAGGGCATTCCTAGGTGCATTTCATTCATTCATTTTACAAGAGTTGCTGAAGGAGTAAATAATCAACACTTGATCTTGAATTCCTCCCACTGGTCCCACCAATGCTCTTGACCTCCTTGAACTTCTTGCAATCCAATATTACATAGTAATCCTTGGCATACCAAGGCGAATTTACAAGAACTTAAATAAATGAAATTACAACCCAAAAATTATTACAAACTTAATAATACATGCCCAAAATAAATTAAAATAAATTAATTAATTTACAATCCCAAAGAAACATAAAAGAAATAAATCCAATCACATTGGTCTTTTATAGTCCATGATCATCCATCATGCATATCACTATTTAACAATTAAATAAAACATACATACTTAAATTAAATTGAATATCTCATATTCAACTTAAAAATCCATATTTGAATATGATTCAAATAAATTTAAAAATTCAGATTTGAATCTCATTCAAACAAATTTAAAAATTCAGATTTGAATCACATTCAAACAACTTCAAAAATTCAGATTTGAATCACATTCAAACATTTTTAAAAAAATCATATTTGAATCACATTCAAACATTTTTTAAAAAATCAGATCTGAATTTTATTCAATCAATTTTAAAAAATCAGATTTAAATATGATTCAAACAACTTTAAAAATTCAGATTTGAATCACATTCAAACAACTTTTAAAATTCAGATTTGAATCACATTCAAACAATTTTTAAAATTTTTGATTTGAATCATAATTTAATTGTGTGATTAAAAATCCTAATTAAACATTTTAATTAGTCATATGATGAACGTTTCATCATGCAACAATTGCAGAATTTAATAACAACCATGCGCACCATGATCTTCCAAAGCCATGCGCACCATGTTGGAGTTCATCAAGCATGCCGCCACACCTCTTGATCCAACCAGCAATGGATCAATCATCTCATGATCAAATCACACAATTAAATCATATAATAAACAATCTAAATGGCAAATATAGTGGCTCTGATACCAATTAAAGAAACGGAAGCATGAAAAACACAAGTTTATACCATTGAATTCAAAAATTTTCACCTAGGGTCACATGCATCATGCAAGATTTATTTTTATATATTTGATTTCAATGATAAACAACATATTAAAACTCTTTTAATATGTTTTTGGATCTGTATTTGCCATTTAAGATTTTAAAATTAATCAGATTAATTTTAGAACCCTAGATTAAATCAACAACGATTACACTAACCTCTTGATGCACTACAGCGTGTCTGCGCCTTTGAGATTCGTCTTCAGGACACCAGATGTTGTCCCTCTAGCTTGTCCACACCAAGAACACCTATGGCAGCCCTTGAAAAGATTCTAAAGCCTTTTCTATAAATTAGAAATTCAAGTTCTGCCTTTTAAGAGATTAGAGATGTAAACAGGACACTAGAAACAATTTCTAGTGTTCTTAATTCAAGAGATTGATGGCTAATCTCTTTGAATTGATGAGAGATGAAGAAGAATAGAGGGAGGGCTGCAAAATGGCATGACCAAGGAGTGTGGCTGCTGGTTGTATTTTATTTTCTCATAACAACACTTAAATAGCTAGGTTAACACATTAAACCCTTGCCACATGTCACCCTTTGATTAGCTCTAGGTTTAAGTGACCCAATCACATTGTGCCAAGTGTCAAACCTATATGTAATCTTGATTTTAATCATCTTACATGATTAAAAAACATTTGGCAAGCTTATGTGTTATGCCATGTGTCACCATCTCATGGTGCCACGTGTCACACTGCAAAATGACCAAAATGCCCCTGTGTCTTAATTTTGAGTTCTCAACCCAAAATAATTATTTTTCTTCTTCTAATTAATTTATATCAAATATAAATTAATTAATTAATCTCTATTAATTAATTTCTCATTAATTAAATTTATATTTAAACACTTTAAATATAAATTTAATTTATATTATACATCCAATAATCTAGATTTGGTTTCAAGTCATGCTAGGGACTTTGCAAACTAATTGCAAACCAATCATATTTAATTAATCAATTAAACTCTTTAATTCATTAATTAAATCATATTTAATTAGGTAATAACTTGTGTATGTGTGTGACTTACTAGGCTCATCACTAATTGGCAATGAGACATGATATCAACTCTTAATATCATCAAAACTCTTTCTTACCATAAATGATTTCTCTAAATCATTTTATGAACCTCATAGACCATGGTTAACACCTAGCATAGCATGCCATGGCCACCCAATTAGTAATAAGGTTTACCTTAAATGAACCTATAATCATATGTTACCATGCACTAGAATCTCTCTGTTACAAAATCCCAACTCAAGCTGGAGTCATGGTTTATGTCAAACTCCATTTGCTATGAATATTATGTTCTCTTTTAATTCCAGTTCTTGATTAAAAAGATTTTCTCATTAGAAACTCTTTTCTGAATAAATCTATTTGTCCTGGCCAGGAACTTGAAACATCAAGAACAATTAAATGAACATAAGATTTTATCTCTATTTACTTAGAGGAACATATTCCATCTTGATCAACACCTACCTCCATATATAACTAGTAGGAGCCAACACATGCCCATATACCCATACACAGTACAAGTATGAAAGCAGTATCAAACTCAAACTACCTATATACAAGATAACTGTGCTATCTCAGGTCTAAAGATTATATGCACTGATATGATTTATGACAAAACATTGACAAGAGTAAACTCCATGTGCTTGTCATAAGTGTCACTGGTTCGGCCTACTTATCATTTATAAGTGCCTATAATGTTTGTTATATGGCATGAGACTCACCATTCCATCTTATTTATATCTCATATAAATAACTTGGGAACAAACATGAATACAATCTTTCTGGATAAGTCATGTCCTTATTATGAAGTATCCTCGATTGTGAACCTATTTATGATACTTCGTGCTAGAAATATTGTCACTCATATTCTTAACAACTTAAGAATAATATTTCTAACAAAATATCAATGGACCTTTTCTATTACACATAAATATATTATGTAAACGGAAAAGTGGAAATGCCTTTTATTAATAAAAATATGTACAAGATACATACTAAATGATATGCTCTAGGGCATACTACTAACAATGACTGCGTGGTCAGTCTAAACTCAAATTTCAAACCGTAAAATGTGACGCCTCAATCCTTAGGACTATTGCGAACACAGTGGAAAAGAGAAAATCACTGAAAAGAATTGTTAAACAGGTCAAATAATTAGGTCAGTGATCCGAAAGAAATATTGAATAACTTGCAAATCGGATCGAACTGGCAAGGGGCAATTTGGTCAATTCACCCCTAGAGTTGACTCCTGACCTAACTGTTCAATAAAATTGGAGAAAAAAAAAATTTCGAGATCAAGAATTAAATTAAAGAACTAATGAAAAAAAATAAATGTGAAAGAAAAAAAAGAGAAAAAGGTTTATTTACATCATGCATGACATAGGCATGATGCAATAAATCTAATATTTAAAAATTGAAATTTTGGGATAATTATGAATTAATAAAGTTGAAAATTCAAAAAGAAATAAAATTGTTTCCTTCTTTTGGACGTCCACCCTCACTTTCTCTCTTTTATCTCACTAAACCTCCATGGAAGCTTGATTAAAGCTTTTCAAAACCCTCACTTTGGCCATAAATTTCTCAATCCACTAAATTAAAACTTGTTCTAGCACTTTAGTTCAACTATTGAAGAAGAAAAGAATAGAGGAAAAGAGAAGAAATTGAAAAGTTAAGATTCAAGTGGAGGTAAATAATTAAATCTTAAAATCTTAGTTTATATGTTGTGTTTGTAGCTCAATTAAACTAGAAATCAACTTAAAATCAAACAAAAACAATTGTTGAGAGACTAAATATGAAATTCATCCAGCTAGTGTTAGGGTTAGAAATGAATGAGTTTGAGGTGTTTGAATGGTTATTTGAGATGAATTAGGTGTATTGATCATGAATGTGCATTTTGAAATGCATTAGATTGAACTTTATGTGTAGCTAGGGTTTTGAGCACGTGAAAAATTAAAGAAAAATTTGAGAATTAGCCAAATGATGTAGTTAACCTTATTTGAGTTGAGTAATGGTCAATTGTGACCATTTGTGGTGTGTATGAATTGTTGGAACCAAGTTCTAATTCGGATTGGTGAAGGACAAACTAAGAGCAGCTTGACCTAGGTCCCTTTCAGGGATCAAAACTGAAAATTTACCAACCCAATTAGTGTGAGGCTAATTGGGAATGAAACTAGACACAAAATGGAACCTTTTTCATCTAGGAATCATGCCTAAAAAGTGACCATAACTTAGTGAAGAATTAGGCCAAGTCCGGAATTGGGCACACTGACCTGTACAAAAATGACCAAATGAACAGTAGTTACGTAAATGTCCATAACTTGGTCTAGGAAGGTCCAAATGACCTGAATTTTATACCGATAGAAAGCTAAGACATAGTCCTATAACTTACATGAAAAAAAAACAAACTCAAATTTTGACCATAACCTGTTTGAAAAACCACCTGCATTCAATGTATAAAAACTGCCATAATCCATGAAATTGCCCAGAATTCTGGGTAATACCAAATCGGGCCAGCCATGTTCAAATGGCCATAACTTAGGCTACAAAACTCCAAATGGAGTGATTCAAAAAGGGAATTAAAGTTAGGCAATAAGGAACAACTTCTATGAAGAAAACTTTGCCAAATTCTAACAGCAACATGACCAATGGAACAGTACAAAACAAGACACGAAATCTGGAAAATTTAAAATTGTGCCTAGGAAACCTAAAAATCTAAGAAGCAACTAAAACTAATAAAATTGGTAACCAAAATGTGGTATGTGGGTGAAATTGAAATCCCTATACCTATTAAGAATAAGAAAGTCAACAAATTGACTTGAATAGTGTCATGAATAGTAACCCCGAAATGAAAATTTCCAATAATGTTAGTTTAAGCATATTGGGGCTAGAATTAAGTATTTATGAATTGATTATTGGATTTATTGTGAAATAAGATACTGAAATACTATAAATTTCATGTTTTAGCTGAAAAAGACTTGGAAAAGGATAGGGCAAACTGAGTCAAGACCTAGAGGCGACTCACATCAGGTTTGTGCACAATAACTTTTCACTTTCGATTTGTTATTAGAAAATTTATTTGAATACATTTTGGAGCAATTTATGCCCAATAATGCTTTGAGAAATGTTGTGTTGCCTACTTTGTAAATGAAAATTTAAAATAAAAATTGATTAATATTTTGCATGAAATGTTGAATAATATGATTTTGAAATTATTTTTGATTCACACTTGGCATGGCAGTCCCTTACTATGTTCCTCCTCCACTTGTGGAGTTGAGCTTGATATTTAATCACTTTCCTCCCTCTCTGGCTTATCAGTCTGAGGTGAGTTTGGATGAGTACTCATTAACTAGCTAGCCACATCCCTCATTAATTTCGATTAGTGGAGTGAGTTTGCCTTATCAGGGTGTACAACACGGCATGTTTGGAAATTTTGTGTCATGGCCTAAGTTGTGTTATTGATTGGCAACACTATGTTTATTAAATTGTTTGATCAAATTTGTGTTATATTAAGCTTTGAAAATCATGATTTGTTACAAATGTGATTTGAAAAATTATGAAATGTGATTATGAGATTTTTGAATTATGAATTGTTCATAAATGTTTTATATTACACATTTTGTATTTTATTGTACAGCACTGAGTATTTTTATACTCAGCGATAGCTTTCTTTGCTGTCGCAGATAGGGAAAAGGACATAGCAGCAGAGTGAGCTGCTACAGTAATAGAGGAGCACAACTTGAAGATTTTTGTACGGGTATATTATTTATACCCATTGTGTTTTGGTTGATGTAAATATGGTATTCTCATATGAATGTATGTAAAATTGAGCAGTTGTACAATAAATTATAATAATATTACCTTTTGGATTTTTATGCCTGTAAATTAAATTGTGATTGCAAATTATTTATTTTGAATGTAATGTGTATAAATGAATTTGAGATATTTGAGATGACAATTTTGTTTTGAATTATGGTGATTGGGTTGATTTGTATTGATTCAAAGTAATGGTAGTTGTGATTTGATGAAGTGTATATTTGAAGTGATTTTACAGGTCTTTGAAGAACTGTTTTCTTAAAATACAGACGGCACTCTGCCGAAATTTTTCTAAAAATTTGCGTAAAACTAAAATGGACAAAAAAAAATTTTTGAACTAGTTTTTAAACTTTTATTAAATGTGAGAAAATGCTTACCACTTCTAAAAAGTAAGAAAATGGTTTTAAAATCCCTTGTAGGGTACTTAATGAGTTATCGGTAGGTGAAGTTTGATAGTTCATTAGGTATTCTACGGGATCATGTTATGCCTTACAGAGGGGTAAGGTGTGACATGGAGATAGGTATTAGTCGAGATAGGATCCATTGTGTATATGGGCATGTGTTGCCTCCGACTAGTTATATATGAAGATAGGTATTAGTCAAGATATGATCCATTACCTTATGTAAATAGTGATAAAATCATATGTCCATTTAATTGTTCTTAATAAATTCAAGTTCTTGGCCAAGACAGATAGACTTAGTCAGAAAAGAGTTTCTGACAGAAAAGTCTTATTAATCAAGAATTGGAATTAAAAGAAGGACATATTATTCTAAGCATAAGAGTTTGACATGGAACTATGAGTCTAGCTAGAATCAAGATTTTGTAATGGAGAGACTTTAGTGCATGGTACGTATGATCAAGGTTCATGAATTAGAGAATTAATTCAGAACTAATTGGGTAGTCATAGCACATAATGCTAGATGTCAACTATGACTTATAAGAACTTGGATGAAATGGGAATTTCATTTTGGAATGGTTCTAATAATATTAAGGAGTCAATATTATTCTTATTGCTAATTTGTAATAAATCTAGTAAGTAACACACAAAAGAGCATCTTGATCAAAGCAAGTTTAGTTTCATGAATTAATTAAATGGTTTAATTAATTAATTAAATTAATAAATTTAGTTTGCAATAAGATTGCAAAGGCTCTAGCATGATTTAAAACTAAATTTATTTGTGGAAGTATTTGTCACACCCTGCTCCCCCGTAAGATGTAATATGATCCCGTAGTACACTTAATGAATTACTTTACTTCACCTACCGATAACCCATTAGATATACTACAAGGGATTTTAAAACAATTTTTGGGAAATTTAAATCATCGATTAAAATCTGGTGTTATAAAATTTTTTCAAAATTTTGGCAAAGTGCCGACTGTGTTTTGAGAAAACAGTTCTTCAAACCTAAAAAGGAAAACACTCCCAATATGTTTTCTCAAATACAACTCCAATAACTTCATTTCAACTCACAATTCAAATCTCAATAATCAAATCAATTCATTTTCAAACCATTCTCATCATAAAGAACATTTCATTGATTACAAGACTCAACATTTATATCACAATAATTTACATTTAATTACATACCAAAATATTTTACAAGAGTTTTTATACAACTGTTCAAATAATTTACATACATATTATTACATGTATGCATCAAAACCTATGTACATGGGTATACCTATGATATACCTGAGCTGATCTGAATGCGTCTTCAAATAAGCTTACTCAATTGCTCTATGCTCTTTTCACCTACGACAGCATACAAAGCTATCGCTGAGTGGTGAACTCAGTGGTGCATAATTTTAAACATAGTACAATATACATTGACAAAATTTATAACAAATAATTTAGAAATCTGGATACTCATCAAATTCCAAAACTCAAATTATTCATTGCCAATAATATAAATCATTTGTGTAAAATGACTTTGATCACGAAATTCAATTTATCAAATCATAACTAACCATTTAAGGTAATTCCAACAATTTATCGGAAATAAAGATTAATTCCAATAAAATCAATTATATATAAATCATAATTGAAATCACAATTCTTTACTATTCAAAAACTGTTCTTTATCTCGAAAACCATTCTTTATCTCAAAAACCATTCTTTATCTCACTAACTATGCAAGACTAATCCGAAAGGGCCATCTTCGGAGTGATTCTAACTCCCTATGGTCGGGGAGGTCGAATCAGATTCTAACTCCCGATGGTCAGGGAGGTCGAATCATCGTGCACAGTACACACCACAATAATGAATCTTCCAAAAGGGCAATAACATAAAAACTTAGATCTAACCTCTAATAAGAGGAGAATCTAAGCCTGTGCACGTGCCATGGTAATCAAAACACAACTAACTCTATTATCTTTTCAACAAATGAGAGAGATGGGTAATAACCTAGTCCAGCATCTATAGTGAGATATAAAACAATATCACAATCCTTTTAGCGAGCATAAATCACAATACAATTCGATTTAAAGTGAATTCCAATATCTAATAATTTTTATGCTCATCACAATTCAAATCATAAATTTGCATTTTTCCATACAAATTGCCCATCACAATTCAAAACATGTTCTATCACAATTTGCCAAAACATAATTTATTCAATCCACAATAATGCTTAATACTTGTTGAAATACCATTTCACAAAGCTAAATTCATATATACAATGACAATTTCAATAATCATTGAATTAAATCCAATACTTGATAAACATAATATATAAGAAAAATATGTCATTTAATCATACGAAATATTCAGAAAAAAATTAGTTAAAAACTAGTTGTGCACAAACCTGATTTGAGTCGCTCCTAGGCCTTGACTCAATGTTCTTTATGCTTCCCAATATCCTTTTCAACTGAAACACGCAATTTAAAGTGTTTCAGTACTCAGTTAAATTGTTTCTAACAATAAAATCCAATATCTAAATTTTCTTGATACTATTCTCTTCAATTCATTTCATTAGTCAACCTATAATATTGACCTTTAATGCACTTTAGGTGAAATAATTTTAATTTTCCCAATATGTCACATTTTAGAGCCCTTTAGTGCTGGTATATGTTACCAATTTCATTTTCAAGTGTATTGCATTTTATTGCAATTTATCAGATTTCGATATACTATTTTGACCTAGCTGGACAACCTAGTTCCCTCAGTTTTTGGGTTTCGGTCCAAACTACAAACTTGTAGGTCTATGTCTTGTTGCATGCGGGGCAAAATTTCAGGTCATTCTGAGTTGTGAAGACCAATATATGGTCAATTTATTAATGCTGGACAAAATGCACTAAAATGGTAGGCTTAGGTCATTTTTAGGTCATTTTCACTTTGGCCAGTTTTGGTACCCGAACTTGTGGAAGCTATTTGGCTTGGTTCTGGCCATTTCCAGGCTTTGATGTCTCCATAAGAATTGTAGATCTATGTCTAAACTATTCATGGTAAAAATTTTAGGTCAATTGGACCCTGTTTTGAGTGAGTTATGATCATGCTAATGACTACTGTTCATATAGTCAAAAATTCTGGCCTGCACTTACCTATTTCGGATTTGGTTAATTCTTATGTCACTTTGTGGACAGAATTAAGGTAAGATTCCTTCATGAAAGTTGGCAAGTTTTGTGCCTACTTTCACCTCCAATTGGTCTCATACCAATTGGAGTCACACACTTAAGGTTCTAAGCTAAAACATACACTGCCCTACTACACATTCTTCATCACTTACCAATTACACATTCTATACTTACCAAGCTAACTCTTTCATGCCAATTTTGGTTTGTACCATATCATTAACACACTTAACAACACATTTTGGTCATTTTGGATAGCTTGTAACCATTTTCAACATGCACATTATAACTCAGAATTTTCCAAAGTCCATTTATATAATTTAACCACATGAACATACCCCATTTATATATCCAATTCCAATCTATTATACACGTATACATGCTGCCACCATAACCAACATAATTCAATAAACCAAACCATGAAACAACACATTTCAACTACACTTTAAAAGTTGCCAAATTATACATCTCATTCAAATAGCTTCCAAAACCAAGTGCACTATCACACATTCACTTAGTATACATTATCTAAATTATTTCTATACACATAAACACCTATACCAACATCTTAAACAACCATTTACGAGTGAAAACAAACAACAAATAGTAAGTTTCCATGGCTACCAAAATGGTGTACCACCATTACTCCATCAAACTTCAAAATTTCTTCCACAAATTAACTCCCTACAACATCCACTCAAAGTTTAATGAAGCAAGATTGAAAAATACACATTTACCTCTTTTGGACTTCTTCAAAACTCCACCAAAACTTCTCTTTCTTGCTCCTAGTATGCTGCCCAAGGTATGGTGGTCAAGTTTAATGAAAGGAGCTAGTGTAAAGGATGGCAAAATCAATGGTGGACTTAAGCTTTATGGTGGACGGCCATGGGAGAACTTGGAAGAACTTGGGTTCGGCTGGTTCTCCACATGAGGTTAAAGATGAATTTTTAACATTCCAAGTGTCCCTTTAGGTGTCCAAAGGCTGAAGTTAGTGGAGCACTATTAAAACTTATAATGGTTATTTATTTAAAGTTTTCAATTTTTGCAATTTGGCCACCATACTTTCAATATTTACATAATGTATCTCATTTTAATTTTTCATTACATTTTCCAAGTGTAATATCATTTATTTTTAATAGACATTTAGGTCAAAAGGTAACTTGGGATGTCAAATGACCACAATGCCCCTATTCGGATTGCATTCCCAATTTTTTGGTAACACTGAGTTTTATCGTTTTCTCGATTTCTCGTTTTTCTTTGTACTAATTAATCAATTTTTATTTAATATTTCTAATGACATTTATACTTCAATAAGTCTTTAATTATGTCTCAAAACTAAATTTCGAGGGTTCCCTGCAGTCCTGGGGTCGGCTATTGCCTGCACCGTAACTTCCCCATGCGATCACCCATTGCTGCGGTGCCGTTTAACTTAGTTTCATTTCATTGCTATTATTTTTTCTTTGTTTTTCTTGTTTTTTCTTTTCTTGTATTTCATTATTTTTGGTCTCCGCACTAACAATTAAATGTAGTTCTAGGCATCCTAGCTGTCCGGATTGACACTGATCACCGGAACAGTAGAACACACTACCGAATATAGGAGTGTTACAATTCTCCCCCCCCCCCTTAAAATAAATTTTGTCCGCAAAATTTTACCCAATAGCCATCTTACAATATTCACATGTTTATTTCCTCCTTTCTATATGGTCATATAATCTTCTTTCCTGTGAATTTGTGTAAGACTTTTAACAATCTAATATAACATTTACTTTGTTTATACAGCACTAATCTTTTCTTACTATCGTTCTGTCTAATATTTCGATTCATGTTCCCTTCTTGAATGACCATTGTGGTTGTATTAGAATTACTTATCTAATAATGGGTCCTTTGACCATTATAGTCAACAATCTTACTCACATTCGTAACATTTCTTTGTTATATCTGAATCAATTGTTCAAATTTTTACTTCCACAACTCTTTTTATATATTAATATTCTGTAACTTACTTCCTTTTGTACTAAACTATAACCTTTCGATATTCTAACTTTTGAGTTTTAAATCCCTAAATAGGATTTCCAAACTCATTTCTAACAATAAAATTTTATCCTAACTATACCAATATAGATGCCATTAGCAACTATCCTTATCTTGGTGTACTATCGAGTAGTATGTAGCTCTACACAATAATCTCAAGTCAGTACTATAATCTGCAGCTTATAGTATAAACATCAAGAACATTGCATAGTTACTACGATACATCCCAATAGATCAAATTTTCCTATATTTTATACTTTTCGAATTTACTGATATTCGAATCTTATTCTGATTACAATATCCATTAACAATTACTAACAGTAACATCTTTGTCCTCATCTAGAGTAATTCTATTATTGTAACTTACTTTTATGTCCTCTTGCCTTACATTAAGTAGGCTTGCCGTTTAGCTTTATAATTTATGGTGTGTTAGAAAATACTTTTTGCTGATAAATCTTTCAAAACTAATTTCACTTATTATCACAATCCTTATCTTAAAGGACTAATCACTAATACATCAAAATTTATTCCCATGTAAAGGAATAGCAACAAAACATATAATTCTAACACTAAAATACAAATAAGTAGTGCTGGGATCAAATAATAACTCATTATTTCTTTCAAAAATTAAGAACTTACTAGCAGCTACATCCAAAGTTTCTGCTCTTTTCCCTTGGCGCATAGTGGACGTTCTAACTGATGCGCTACTATGTTCGGGTTAATTCACTATGTTTTGGTTGTGAGGAGTACCAACTCTATTTCTATCTCGACCTTTACTAACTGTCTATGAACTTTGGGGAGTAGATCGAGGTGCTCTAGTACAATTTCTAACAAAGTGTCTAAGCTTTCCACAATTGTAGCAAGCTCCAGAGGCCATACGACAAATACCTCTATGTAGCTTACAACAAACATGGCAGAAACGGGTAGAATAGGAACTTCTGGTTGTTCGACGACTAGATCTTGGTGTTCTCTGCCCTGATGATCTGCCTCTGTCATATCCCTGAGCTCGGGGTTCCTCAAATTCTTTTCTCTTCCCCAAATTACTATTCCAGCTCTGACCCATAGGTTTCTCCTCCTCTCTATTTCACACTGCCCTTGTGGGGGTTGGGTTTGTGCTTGAGCTTGAGTTGACAGAGTATCAGCCATTTGTTGAAAGAAAGTGGCCATTTGCTGGGCCATTTGTGTAGTCATTTGTACAGGTGGGGTTGGTAAAGTTGAGCTTCCTATTCTCTGAGGAGCTGGGGCCTCACCTTGTACTTCTGCCATCACAAACTGATCTATTGTCTCATTCTTCTTTTTTATATCTTTTCACAGGATTTCCTATTCCTGTACAACCAACACAAGGAGATTTCTCTCCATTAATTCATATTTATGATGTAAATATACTATATGTATCAAAACATTTGAGTAGTTGTATTTACCTACAAAAAGATTTCAAATTCACAGTTCAAAATTTACTTTAAAACCATTGCTCTGATACCACAAAACATGTCACACCCTACTCCCCCGTAAGATGTAACATGATCCCGCAGTACACATAATGAATTACCGTACTTTGCCTATCGATAGCCCATTAGATATACTACAAGAGATTTTAAAACAATTTTCGTGAAATTTAAATCATCGATTAAAATTTAGTGTTATAAAATTTTTTCAAAAATTCGGCAAAGTGCTGGCTGTGTTTTGAGAAAACAGTTCTTCAAACCTGAAAAGGAAAACACTCCCACAATGTTTTCTCAAATACAACTCCAATAACTTCATTTCAACTCGCAATTCAAATCTCAATAATCAAATCAATTCATTTTCAAACCAATCTCATCATAAAGAACATTTCATTGATTACAAGACTCAACATTTATATCACAATAATTTACATTTAATTACATACCAAAATATTTTACAAGAGTTTTTATACAACTGCTCAAATAATTTACATACATATTATTACATGCATACATCAAAACCTATGTACATAGGTATACCTATGATATACCTGGAGCTGATTTGAATGTGTCTTCAAAGAAGCTTACTCAATTGCTATATGCTCTTTTCACCTGTGACAGCATATAAAGCTATCACTGAGTGGTGAACTCAGTGGTGCACAACTATAATTTAAAACATAGTAGAATATACATTGACAAAATTTACAATAAATAATTTGGAAATCTGGATACTCATCAAATTCCAAAACTCAAATTATTCATTGCCAATAATATAAATCATTTGTATAAAATGACTTTGATCATGAAATTCAATTTATCAAATCATAACTAACCATTTAAGGTAATTCCAACAATTTATTGGAAATAAAGATTAATTCCAATAAAATCAATTATACATAAATCATAATTGAAATCACAATTCTTTACTATTCAAAAACCATTCTTTATCTCGAAAACCATTCTTTATCTCAAAAATCATTCTTTATCTCACTAATTGTGCAAGACTAATCCGAAAGGGCCATCTTCGGGGTGATTCTAACTTCCTATGGTTGGGGAGGTCAAATCATCGTGCACAATACACACAACAATAATGAATCTTCCGAAAGGGCCATAACATAAAAACTTAGATTTAACCTCTAATAAGAGGAGAATCTAAGCCTGTGCACATACCATGGTAATCAAAACACAACTAACTCCATTGTCTTCTCAACAAATGAAAGAGACGAGTAATAACCTAGTCAAGCATCTATAGTGAGATATAAAACAATATCACTGCCATACCCTACCCCTCCGTAAGGCATAACATGATCCCATAGTATACCTAATGAATTACCAACTTCGTCTACTAATAACCCATTAAATACACTATAAGGGATTTTAAAACTTTTCTTACTTCTTTTTACAGTGGTGAGCACTATTGACAAGTGTTAAAAAATTTTTTAGCTGAAGTAAAACCAGATAACACATTTGAAGAGTTAATAATTTCTATAAAAATTTTGGCAGAGTGCCATCTATATTTTGAATAAAATAGTTCTTCAAAAACCTGTAAAAAGCACTTCCTATATTGTTCAATCCCCAAACTCCAATATTCAATCAACATAATAAGTTTCTCAACATTTGTCAACTCAAATCCATAATAATTTTCCAGTGTTTTCAAAAGCTGATATCAAAGAAATATATCCCAATTTTTACAAGTGAAAATAATTTATAAATTTAGTTTACAACTTCAATGTACAATTTTAATTTACAACTGCTCAAAACCATGAACAATATATACATACAGTGAACATACATTACAGCACGAAATACAAAATATGATATACTCAATATACCTGGTGAAATCTCAAAATGTAGTACAAGCAGCCTAGTCATCGCTCTATCGGTCATTTCACTGCGATAGCAATGAAAAGCTATCGCTGAGTAAAATTTACTCAGTGGTGCACAATAACAATTTGAAATGTGATATATAAAACTTTTATTGACAATTTACAAATAAAATAATTCACAATTTCATCTCATAATTTACAAAGTTCATATAACACGAATTTGATCAAACAATTGAATAACACAGTTTTGCCAATCAATGACACCATTTGATCAAATAACTGAATAACACAGTTTTGCCAATCAATAACACAATTTAACACAGTTTTGTCAATCAATAACACAATTTGATCAAATAACTGAACAACACGGTGTTGCCAATCAATAACACAATTTGATCAAATAACTAAATAACATAGTTTTGCTAATCAATAACACAATTTGGGTCATAACACAAAATTTCCGAACATGTCGTGTTGTACACCACGACAAGGCACACTCGTCCCAATAATCGAAATCAATGAGGGAGGTAGCTAGCTAAATAATGAGTACTCATCCACATTCACCTCAGACTGACAAGTCAAAGAGGGAGGAATATAATCACACTCACCCCATAAATGGAGGAGGAACATAGTAATGTTATCATGCCAAGTATGAATCAAAACAATACCAAATCACCATATTTAAATATTTCATACAAACCAAAAATCATATTTTATCTCAAAATTTCCATTTGCAAAGTAGGCAATACAATAATTTCCAAATAAAATTCCCAAAGTTAAAAAAATAAAAAATTATTCATAACTCATTTCTCCAAATAATTTTTTTAGAAAAAGCAGTGAATATAAAAAGTATTGTGCACAGACGATAATTTCCAAATAAAATTCCCAAAGCCAAAACAATAAAAAATTATTCATAACTCATTTCTCCAAATAAATTTTATGGTAAAGGCAGTGAATATAAAAAGTATTGTGCACAGACACAATTTAAAACTATAATGTTCAATTAAATTTTTAAGTAGAAAATGAGAAATCAAAATTATTATGCACAAACCTGGTTTGAGTCGCCTCTAGGCCTTGACTCAGTGTTCCTTATGCTTCTCAATATCTTTTTCAACTGAAACACACAATTTAAAGTGTTTCAGCACTCAATGAATTTATTTCTAATAATAAAATCCAATATTTAAATTTTCATGGCACTATTCCCTTCAATTCATTTCATTAGTCAACATATAATGTTGACCCTTGATGCACTCTAAGTGAGTCAATTCTAATGCTACCAATATGTCACATTTTATAGCCCTTTAGTGTTGGTATATGTTACCAATTTCATTTCCAAGTGTATTGCATTTTATTGTAATTTACCGGATTTCGGTGTACTATTTTGACCTAGCCGGACTACCTAGTTCCCTTGATTTTCCGGTTTCGGTCCAAACTACAAACTTATAGGTCTATGTCTTATTGCACGCGGGATAAAATTTTAGGTCATTCTGAGTTGTGTAGACCAAGTTATGGTCAATTTACCAGTGCTGGACAGAATGTACCAAAATGGTAACTTTAGGTCATTTTTAGGTCACTTTTGGTTTGGCAAGGGAATGCCCCATGCCTACATAATGTCAGTGGTTCAGCTGCACCAGCCCCTGCAGTACCGCAGTTTCCTGCTCATTTCGCTCAGCAGATGGCTGTAATGTTTCAACATATGGTTGGTAATGTACCTACTCAAGTCCCAATACAGACACCAGTGGTACAACCACGGTCTCCTACTAGGCAGTATGACAAATTGATGAAGTATGGGGCTACAGAGTTTAAGGGGACAGTAGATCCTCTAGAAGCTGAACAATGGTTAGAGAGGATGGATAGGGTGTTCAAGAAGCTACATTGTACAGAGGAGCTCAGATTTGAATACTCAGTGTCCTTACTACAGGGGGATGCTTATGACTGGTGGAAAACCATTCCCCACAGTCTAGTAGAACCTGCAGTGCTAACATAGAATGACTTTCTCAGGGAATTCAGACAGAAATATGTCCCTGATGCTTATGTAGACCAGAAGTTACAAGAATTCCTAAGTCTAAAACAGGGGAATAGATCAGTGGCTGAGTATGAAAGAGAATTTTCCCACCTGAGCCATTATGCAGTAAGTTTCCTTGCTACCAGCAGGGAGAGATGCAAGAGGTTTGAAACCGGCTTAAAGCCCAGTATCAGACTACAAGTAGTCGGCTTCAAACACGCTAACTTCTCTGAACTTATTTCTCAAGCTCTAGAGTTAGAAAGAATTGAGTCTGAAGCTGCTCCTGAGAAAAAGAAATCAAAGAAGACAGAGAAAGAGGGAAAATCAGTAGAACAGAGTTCCAGTGGTCCTACTGGAAAGAGGAAGAACTATGAGGGACACAGCAGAGGTGGCAAGAAGTCTGGTAGGGGAAGACATTCAGGACAGAAACCTCCTCTATCTGGTCAGCAGAGTACCGGAGGTTCCTACCATTCCCGGCAATGTGAAAATTGTGGAAGATATCATGGTGGGATATGCTATAAGGCTATTGGAGCCTGTTATAACTGTGGAGGCACAGGACATTTTGCCAAGGACTGCACCTGTAGTCGCAGAGTTGGACCACCTCCTACTACTGCAGAAGGGTCAGTTTAGAGCCCTGTCACTAGAAGTTCACAACCACCTAGCAGAGGTAGAGGCAGGGGTAGAGGTAGCCCAGCAGGCAGCCAAGGCATGGTAAAACATTCAGAGCAAGACAGTGCTCCGGTCAGAGTCTATGCAATGAGACAGAGGGAAGAGGCCGAGACATCTGATGTTGTGGCTGGTACCTTCTCAACTTTTAACCAAGATGTGTTTGTGTTATTTGATCCGGGTTCTACCCATTCTTATGTGAGTGGTAGCATCATTGATTACATTGCTATTCCATGTACGAAAATGGACTTTGAGGTCCTAGTAACAAGTTCGCTAGGACAGGAGGTCAGGGAAATAAATTTTGATGCATTAGTGATTAGTCCTTTAGGATAGGGATTGTGATAATAAGTGAAATTAGTTTTGCAAGAGTTTATCGGTGAAAAGTATTTCCTGACACACCATAAATTATAAAGCTAATTGGCGAGCCTATTTAATGTAAAGCAAGAGGACGTAAAAGTAAGTTATAGTAATAGAATTGTTCTAGATGAAGGCAGAGATGTTACTGTTAGTAATTGTTAATGGATATTGTAATCAGAATAAGTTCGGATATCAGTGAATTCGAAAAGGATAAAGGATAGGATAGTTTGATCTATTGGGATGTATTGTAGTAACTATGCAATGTTCTTGATTGTTTATACTGTAAACTGCGGATTATAGTACTAACTTGAGATTATTGTGTAGAGCTACATACTACCTGATAGTACACCTAGATGAGGATAGTTGCCAACGGCATCTGTTTTTGTATAGTTATGCCAGGACATAATTTAATTGTTAGAAATAAGTTTGAAAATCCTACTTAGGGATCTAAAACTCAAAAGTTAGAATATCGAAAGGTTATAGTTCGGTACAAAAGAAAGTAAGTTATAAAATATTGACAGATAAAAAGAGTTATGGAAGTAGAGATTTGAATAGTTGATTCATATATAACAAAGAAATATTACGAATGTGAGGAAGACTATGGACCAGAATGGTCAGAGGACCAATGACTGATGAATGATTCTAACATGACCTCAAGGGTCATTCAAGAAGCAATGTGAACCGAAAAATTAGACAGCATAATAGTAAGAGGAGATTGGTGTTATCCAAACAAATTAAACATTGTATTAGATTATTAAAAGTCTTATACAAATTTGAGAAAAAAAAAGATTATACGATCATATAGAAAGGAGAAAATAAACGTATGACTATTGTAAGATGGCTATTGGGTAAAATTTCGTGGACGAAATTTATTTAAGGGGGGGAGAATTGTAACACCCCTAAGTTCGGTAGTGCGTTCTACTGTTCCGGTGACCAGTGTTGCCCGGACAGCTAGGATGTGACACCCCTTACCCGTGTACAGTATACCCGAGTAAGTAATGCCACACGGTGTACTGGCACACTCTAATATACCTTACTTAATTTGTGTCATGCTTTTGAAGTTAATTTATGAAATATGATTTATTTTAACTATTTATCAAAAGTATTATTCATTTGAGGTTCCGAAGATTTTAAGGAAAATCCGTGAGTACCTGGCTAAAAATGGAGAAAAGCTTCTTGAACTGTTAAAAACACTTCCAATATACTATTTCATTCATTCTCAACTCCAATATCATCAATAAAACTCAATATCAATATCTCAATAATTTGTCAATTTCAGGTCTCAACAACCTTTTTCATTTCTCAAAACATCCCTTTCTCAGGGTTCTCATATATAAACAACCATTAAATGCTCAATTTAATACCATACATGACCATAAATCTTTATTATTTACATGAACCTCAAATACATTACATAAATCCCAAATACATATGAGAAAATAAAAAGTTAATTACAAAATGACAAAATGACATCTAGTGTCCTACCAATGCACTGCAGGTGACGAGGTGAGACGGACATCGAGCGTAATCGCGGATGGACTCACCCACCGTGGTCTACTTGGGCTCGCGATCGGGATCTCCAGTACCTACGCTGCGTGGCAAAGCAACGCGCTAAGCAATAATGCTTAGTGGTGCAATAATATAATAAAAGAAAATAGCAAGAAAATAAATGTGTATAGAATGTGTATGCTTTCTTTGTTTGGTATTGATATATTCATTGTTTCATTAACGTTGTTCACTTTTATTCATTTGGTTGCCCCAAGTAACCTACACTAGATGACTGGACTGGATAACGGGTAAACTGGCACTGGGTACCTAGTACCTCGGGCCGTCACACCATCGGTCACATATGCATCTCCCGGTGTGAAACAGAACAGCTAACAAGCTGCAAATAATATCAGGCACAAGGCCAAGTCTCAATACAAAGTCAGAATGGCTAAAAGCCATGAAATCTCGGAATGGCATATTGCCATGTGCAGTACTGCTAACTGAACCCTATTGGCATGCCAAACTATCCAAACAAATCTTGTTAGGTATACTAGGGCATTTGAAACTTTTAAATTCTTCAATTTGTGAATTTCAACTTTTTTGGTGTCACTATTCATCATTGGTCAACAAAAATGTTGACTTTTGGAATAAAAATGTGTACATTGACTTTGGCACTCCCAACATACCACATTTGGTGTTTAAAACTTGTTGGCATTAAGTGTTAATACCATTCCAAAGTGAAACTCAAAACAAGCAGAATTTTCAGTTTTGGTGAGTCAACTTCACTGTTCCATTAGACACTGTTACTGTTGGAATTTGAAGAAATGTAAAACATGAAAGTTGTTCCTTATTTTGTCTAGTTGAATTTAATTTTTTGAATCACTCCATTTGGAGTTTTCTAGCTCCAGATATGGCTCAAAAACCCAAGCTGGCCGGATTGCCAAATCTGCAGATTTACCATATCTACGGTGCATGAACAGTAACTAGAGTCACTTGGTTGGCTGGGTTCTGACCATAATTTGGGGTAGGTTCCTGCATGAAAGTTGTTTGTCTATGTCTTAACTTGTTGCTGTAAAAATTTCAGGCCAATTGACCAAATCTACAGTGAGTTATGGCCAAATGAACAGTTACTGTTCATTTGGTCAATTCTGCAGAGGCAGTTTCAGGGTTCCGGATTGGGGCCAAGTTTTGGTCCTCTTGCTTTGGTCTTTTGGGCATGGTTTCTTCAGCAAAAATGTGCCATTATAAGCCTAGTTTCATGTCCAATTGGAAAACTTCAATTGGACTAACACAGCCCAAGTTATGGCAGTGCAAAGGGACTGAATTTTCAGTCCCCATGCTGCTGTCATAGGGCAGCCTGCAACCTCACTTTGCCATAGCATTTTTAAGTTCAATTTGTGGCCAACATACCTCAAATGGTCACTTATTGACCATTAGAGTGTTCTTTAATAGGTTGGTAAGCCAAATCAATTTTTCATGCTTCAAAACCCTAGTGTCCAAGGCAATTTACCCATAAACCTCCATTAGCACCCTAGTTAAACATCTATGTAAATATATAACTTAAATACAATCTTCAACTCATGCTAAGTCCATTAAAAACATTCAAAACCCTTCCTCTATTAGGGCTGCCAAAATTCAAGTGTTCATACCCATAGGTTTTTTGTTCATTTCAACTACAAATCTTACTAAGTTCAAGTCCAAAATCATGGAAATAAAGAGTTTAATAGGTATAAGTGCACTAACCTTGAATGGCAGATTTTTCCAAGCCTCTAAACCTCAATTTCCTTCCTCTTGTTGGCTGCCAAGAGCTTGTTTAAGATGTGGGGTAAGGTTTTAATGAAGTGAAGTTAGGGTTTAGTGGTGAAAAGAAGAGAGAAAATAAGCTTGATGGAAGTTGGCAATGGGGGTTTAGGGCAAGGTTGATTTCGGCTGCAATTGGGGAGGATGGTGGCTGCTGGATTTTGTGGTTATTTAGTCTTCATTTTATCTCTTTATTAGTTAGTCAAATGGTAGATTAATTGTGATTGGTTGAACATTTTAAATGACATCACTTTGATGTCATAAATAGCCATTTTTCCTCAATTTCTTTTCTTTCCTCCACTACTCATTTTCAATTTAATTTCTAGCAATATTTCTTCATATTTTATGTCATATTAATTATTTACTCAACTGGACAAGTCGGCCAAAAATCACCTCGGAAGGCGAAATGACCAAAATGCCCTCCGTTTGGCTTAACGGGTCAAAATCGTCTGTACCGATTGAAAAATTTTTCTAGGTATTTTCTTGGCATTCTAATTCCATGGGAACCTCAATTACCCTTCTCTGGAGTCCCAAAAATTATTTTATAATTTTTCCCCCGGGACTAGGGCTCCTCGTTGTGAGAACCGCAACTTCCCTCCGGTTACCCATCGCTTGGGCACCGGCTCGTTTTGCTTGGTTGTATTTTATTTCTAAAATTTTTACTAAGTGTTTCTTATTAATATTTGAGTTAATTATGGTTCCCGACTTTAATTTTAATATTTTTCCGGACGTTCTAGCTGTCCGGACCGACACCGGTCACCGGAACAGTAGAATGTACGGTGTGGTTACCGGGAGGGTGTTACAACTCTTCCCCTCTAATTTAAATTTCGTCCTCGAAATTTACCTGATGCAAACAGTTGAGGAAACTGTTGTCTCATCGTCTCTTCACTTTCCCAAGTTGCTTGCTCGGTGTTGTGGTGCCTCCAAAGCACTTTCACCAATGGAATCTGTTTATTCCTCAACTCTTTCACTTCCCGAGCTAGGATCCGTAGAGGTTCTTCTTCATATGTCAAATCCAGTTGTATTTCAATTTCTTCTCTGGAGATGACATGTGAAGGGTATGAGCGGTATCTTCTGAGCATGGATACATGGAACACATTGTGGATCTTGTCCAGCTCTGGAGGTAAAGCTAGCCTATAGGCCACTGGACCCACACGTTCAATAACTTCATATGGGCCAATAAACCTAGGGCTCAACTTACCTTTTCTTCCAAACCTCAACACTTTCTTCCATGGTGACACCTTGAGGAACACTTTGTCGCCAACCACATATTCTATTTCTTTCCTCTTCAGGTCGGCATAAGATTTACATGCATGAGGCAACCTTTAAGTTGGCTTTGATTGATTTCACCTTCTCCTCACTGCTTTCACTGTGTCCGCCCTACAAATTTGTCTTCACCAATTCAGTCCAAAGACACCTGAGTTCTACATTTTCTCCCATACAAGGCTTCATATGGGGCCATTTGGATGCTAGCTTGAACCTATTGTTGTATGCGACTGCGCAGTGGGAGATATTTATCCCAACTTCCTCAAACTCAATGACACAACTCCTCAAAGATATCCTCAAGGACTGACATATATTTTGTGTTATTGTCATCATTTTAGTTCAATATTTGTATCAATTTCATGGGTTTCAATTGTTTACCTGGATTACTCTTTCGGATTGCCCATCCGTCTGAGGATGGAAAGCTGTGCTGAAGTGGAGTTGTGTACCCAAGGACTCATGCAACTTCTTCCAAAATCTCGATGTGAACCTTGGGTCTCGGTCAGACATGATGGAAAGTGGGATTCCATGCAGTCTAACTATCTCACTGATATACAATTCTCCTAACCTCTCCAGTGAGTAGTCACTCCTAACTGGCAGAAGTGTCGACTTCACAATCTATCCACTATTACCCTTGCTGCATCATATTTCTTCTGGGTGAGAGGTAGACCACTTACAAAATCCATGGTGACCCGATCCCATTTCCATTCAGGTATGCGTATAGGCTGTAGCAAACCCGATGGAACTTGATGTTCTGCCTTGACTTGTTGACATGTCAAGCATTTAGTTACATAGTCACCTATATCCTCTCTTCATACTGTGCCACCAATCATCAAGCTTGTGTCATGATACATCTTTGTACTTCACAGGTGCATAGCATATACACTAGTGTGTGCCTCTTTTAGAATACTAGCTTTCAATTCCCATCATCCGTACACAGTCTTCCTTTGTAATACAGACACCCATCTGCTTTCACCCCATAGTCAGTTGCTTTTCCCTCTGAGATCTTGCTCATAATAGCCATTAGCTTCTCATCTGCCTTCTGCCCATCTAATATCTGTTGTAACAAGTTTGGCCTCACTTGCAATTCAGCCAAAATAGCTCCATCTCGAATCAAAGTTAGACGGTATTCAATGATCTCAGAGTCGTGATGGATTTTCGCTCAAAGCATCAAGAACTACATTTGCCTTCCTGTGATGGTAGTCAATTACACAATCATAATCCTTCAGAACTCAATCCATCGCCTGCTCTAAGGTTGAGCTCCTTCTGGGTTGGCAAGTATTTCAAGCTTTTGTGGTCTGTGTAAATGTAGCACTTTTCCCCATACAAGTAATGCCTCCATATCTTCAGTGCGAAGATAATTGCTGCAAGCTCTATATCATGGGTAGGGTAGTTCTGTTCATGTGGCCTTAGCTGTCTGGAAGCATAGGCGATCACTTTCCCCTCTTGCATCAATACACACCCTAACCCATTATGTGAGGCATCACTATAGACCACAAAGTCCTTTCCGGATACTGGCTGTGTTAACACTGGTGCCTCTGTCAACATAGCCTTCAATTTCTCAAAACTGGTCTAACACTTGTCATTCCAGTCAAATCTGACATTCTTGTGTAACAACTTGGTCATTGGAGCAGCTATTAGGGAAAATCCCTTCACAAATCTTCTGTAATACCCAGCTAGCCCCAAGAAGCTTCTGACCTCAGTTGTGTTTTTGGGAGGTTTCCATTCCATCACTGCTTCTATTTTCTTGGGATCCACCCTAATCCCATCAGCTGACACTATGTGTCCAAGGAATGCAATCTCATTCAGCCAAAAGTCACACTTGGACAACTTAGCATACAGCTTCTTTTCCCGCAGGGTTTGCAGAACAATCCTCAAATGTTCATCATGTTCTTCCCTGGTCTTGGAGTACACCAGAATGTCATCAATAAAAACCACTACGAACCGATCTAGGTATGGATGGAAGATACAGTTCATAAGGTCCATGAACGCCGCTGGTGCATTTGTTAGGCCAAAGGGCATCACCAGAAACTCATAATGCCCATACCGGGTCCTGAATGCAGTCTTGGGCACATCTACATCTTTCAGCCTCAGCTGATGATACCCTAATCTGAGATCAATCATAGAAAATACTCCTGCTCCCTTCAACTGATCAAACAGATCATCAATTCTAGGCAACGGATACTTGTTCTTCACAGTCACTTTATTCAACTGCCGGTAATCAATACAAAGCCTCAAAGTCCCATCCTTCTTCTTTACAAACAGCACTGGAGCTCCCCATGGTGACACACTGGGGCGTATGAAACCCTTATCAAGCAACTCTTGCAACTGAGTTTTCAACTCTCTCAATTTAGTGGGTGCCATCCTATAAGGAGCAATGGAAATGGGTGCTGTACCCGGCAGTGTCTCAATGGCAAATTCAACTTCCCTTTCTGGTGGCAAACCAGGCAACTCTTCAGGAAATACCTCTGGGAAGTCTCTCACTGTGGGTATGTCACTCAGGTTTGGATTAACCTGCCTAGTATCCACCACATGTGCTAGGTAGGCTTCACAGCCTTTTCTCATCATTCTCCTTGCAACAGTGGCTGAGATAACATTGGATAGGAAATCTGTCCTTTCCCCCACAACTGTGATCTCATTACCCTCTGAAGTTTTTAGAGAAATTCTCTTCAATTTGCAATCAACTATTGCCTGATGACGTGACAACCAGTCCATTCCCAATATCACGTCAAACTCATAGAAGGGTAACTCAATTAGGTCTGCCGAGAATTCATACCCTTGAATTCTTAACGGGCAACCCTTGTATACTTTATTCACCACTACACTGTGGCCCAATGGATTAGTGACCAGAATGTCTTGGTCACTCTCCCTACTAGTATCCCCTTTCTATGAGTAGGTTGATGCAAATGTAGGAATGAGTGGATCTGGATCCACCAATGCATGCACAGAGTATTGTAGAGGAGAACGCACTCGATGACGCCCGGCATCTTGCTACTCCCGAGCTCTCGGGGCATAATTTCTCGGCAGGTGGTACGTTATCCGCCTCTTTCTTGGCTCGGATGTAGGCCTGCGAGATGGTCCCACGCCGGATTTACGGACCTTCTACCCCTTGGTGGTGCAGAGCAGTCTGCTCGCTTGTGTTGGAGCAAAGGTAGTAGTAGTTCATGGGCGGTTCCTTAATCGATGCTCTATTGACCCACACCTCAAGCAAGCACCGCCACTCTCCAACACTCCCTTATGCCATTTTTGACGGTGTGGACATGCGAGAAGATGCCGTGGCTGGTCCTCGAACCCCATCCTCGGAGAGCTACCCACCGATGGTGTGGACCGACCTCTCCTAGGGGTGAATCGTGGCACGGGCCCCGAGACCGACTCGGCCCCGTGGCTGACCCAAACTCTGTGCAGGAGGACCCTTGAACTTCTTCCCTGATGCAGGAGCTGAACTAGACTGACCCGGTCCCCTCTTATGCTGTCTCTCTCTTCTAGTCCACTCACTAATTCTTACTTTTTCCACCTTTATTGCAGCTTCCACTAACTTGGTAAATTCGGTGATTCCCAAGGCAGTGAGCTGGGTCTTGATGTTGTCATTTAGTCCCTCTTCAAATCTCTTGCATCTTTCAGCTTCATTTGGGACTATCTCCCTTCCATAGCGGCTTAATCAGACGAATTCTTTCTCATACTCAGCCACTGACAACTGTCTCTGCCTCAGGTTAATAAATTCTCTTCTTCTCTCTTCCAGGTATACAGTACCCATATACTTGTTCTTGAACTCAGAGAGAAAGAAGTCCCATGTCATAACTTCTGGCTGCACTTCACTGGATACCGTGTCCCACCACTCATATGCATCATCTTGCAGTAAAGAGATGGCAGCTTCCAGGTTTTGCTCTGGAGTGCAGTGGAGTTGTTTTAGTACTCTGCCTGCTCAACCAATTCTACCGCAACAGAGTCATCTTCTTTCTTGCCATAGAAATCCACTGCCCCAAATTTTCTTAACCTTTCCAGGTGTGATTTCTGCTATGGAGCTGGTGGTGGTGGTGGTGCTAGCATTACCCCGGCCATTTGTCTAAAGAAGTCGGCCATTTGCTGAAACATGGCCTGTGGAGGCTGAGCAGGCACTGCTTGAGCTGGCGGAGCAGATTCTCTCATGCCCCCAGTCTCAGCTGCTGCAGGTGGAGCATGACTCTCCACTTCCTCCTCGACGGCTCTCTGAGATGAGGGATCCATATCCTATTCAAAATAAGAAAAATAAACAGATCTGCGTTAGTGTCACCTCGACTCTTACAAATGCAATGCATGGTATGGACTCAATCTAGGCCCAGAAACGCCTAAACCATGCTCTGATACCACTAAATGTGACACCCCTTACCCGTGTACAGTATACCCGAGTAAGTAATGCCACACTGTCTTGGCACACTCTAATAGACCTTACTTAATTTGTGTCATGCTTTTGAAGTTAATTTATGAAATATGATTTATTTTAACTATTTATCAAAAGTATTATTCATTTGAGGTTCCGAAGATTTTAAGGAAAATCCATGAGTACCTGGCTAAAAATGGAGAAAGCAGTTCTTGAACTGTTAAAAACACTTCCAATATACTATTTCATTCATTCTCAACTCCAAGCTCATCAATAAAACTCACTATCAATATCACACTAATTTGTCAATTTCCGGTCTCAACAACCTTGTTCATTTCTCAAAACATCCCTTTCCCAGGGTTCTCATATATAAACAACCATTAAATGCTCAATTTAATACCATACATGACCATAAATCTTTATTATTTACATGAACCTCAAAATACATTACATAAATCCCAAATACATATGAGAAAATCAAAAGTAAATTAAAAAATGACAAAATGACATCTAGTGTCCTACCAATGCAATCGCAGTGACGAGGTGACACGGACATCGAAAGCGTAATCGCGGATGGACTCACCTATCGTGGTCTACTTGGGCTCGCGATCGGGATCTCGGTACTACGCTGCGTGGCAAAAGCAACACGCTAAGCAATAATGCTTAGTGGTGCAATAATATAATAAAAGAAAATAGCAAGAAAATAAATGTGTATAGAATGTGTATGCTTTCTTTGTTTGGTATTGATATATTCATTGTTTCATTAACGTTGTTCACTTTTATTCATTTGGTTGCCCCAAGTAACCTACACTAGATGACTGGACTGGATAACGTAACCGCACTGGGTACCTAGTACCTGGCCGTCACACCATCGGTCACATATGCATCTCCGGCAGAAATGTAATAGCTAACAAGTCGTAAATAATATCGTGCACAAGGCCAAGCCTCAATACAAAGTCGAATGGCTAAAAGCCATGAATTCTGAATGGCATATTGCCATGTGCGATCGCTAATCGAACCCTATTGGCATGCCAAACTATCCAAACCAATCTTGTTAGGTATACTAGGGCATTTGAAACTTTTAAATTCTTCAATTTGTGAATTTCAACTTTTTTGGTGTCACTATTCATCATTGGTCAACAAAAATGTTGACTTTTGGAATAAAAATGTGTACATTGACTTTGGCACTCCCAACATACCACATTTGGTGTTTAAAACTTGTTGGCATTAAGTGTTAATACCATTCCAAAGTGAAACTCAAAACAAGCAGAATTTTCAGTTTTGGTGAGTCAACTTCACTGTTCCATTAGACACTGTTACTGTTGGAATTTGAAGAAGTGTGAAACATAAAAGTTGTTCCTTATTTTGTCGAGTTGAATTTCCTTTTTTGAATCACTCCATTTGGAGTTTTGTAGCTCCAGATATAGCCCAAAAACCCAAGCTGGCCGGATTGCCAAATCTGCAGATTTACCATATCTACAGTGCATGAACAGTAACTAGAGTCACTTGGTTGGCTGGGTTCTGGCCATAATTTGGTGTAGGTTCCTTCATGAAAGTTGTTTGTCTATGTCTTAACTTGTTGCTGTAAACATTTCAGGCCAATTGACCAAATCTACAGTGAGTTATGGCCAAATGAACAGTTACTGTTCATTTGGTCAATTCTGCAGAGGCAGTTTCAGGGTTCCGGATTGGGGCCAAGTTTTGGTCCTCTTGCTTTGGTCTTTTGGGCATGGTTTCTTCAGAAAAAATGTGCCATTATAAGCCTAGTTTCATGTCCAATTGGCCAAACTTCAATTGGACTAACATAGACCATGTTATGGCAGTGCAAAGGGACTGAATTTTCAGTCCCCATGCTGCTGTCATAGGGCAGCCTGCAACCTCACTTTGCCATAGCATTTTTAAGTTCAATTTGTGGCCAACATACCTCAAATGGTCACTTATTGACCATTAGAGTGTTCTTTAATAGGTTGGTAAGCCAAATCAATTTTTCATGCTTCAAAACCCTAGTGTCCAAGGCAATTTACCCATAAACCTCCATTAGCACCCTAGTTAAACATCTATGTAAATATATAACTTAAATACAATCTTCAACTCATGCTAAGTCCATTAAAAACATTCAAAACCCTTCCTCTATTAGGGCTGCCGAAATTCAAGTGTTCATACCCATAGGTTTTTTGTTCATTTCAACTACAAATCTTACTAAGTTCAAGTCCAAAATCATGGAAATAAAGAGTTTAATGGGTATAAGTGCACTAACCTTGAATGGCAGATTTTTCCAAGCCTCTAAACCTCAATTTCCTTCCTCTTGTTGGCTGCCAAGAGCTTGTTTAAGATGTGGGGTAAGGTTTTAATGAAGTGAAGTTAGGGTTTAGTGGTGAAAAGAAGAGAGAAAATAAGCTTGATGGAAGTTGGCAATTGGGGTTTAGGGCAAGGTTGATTTCGGCTGCAATTGGGGAGGATGGTGGCTGCTGGATTTTGTGGTTATTTAGTCTTCATTTTATCTCTTTATTAGTTAGTCAAATGGTAGATTAATTGTGATTGGTTGAACATTTTAAATGACATCACTTTGATGTCATAAATAGCCATTTTTCCTCAATTTCTTTTCTTTCCTCCACTACTCATTTTCAATTTAATTTCTAGCAATATTTCTTCATATTTTATGTCATATTAATTATTTACTCAACTGGACAAGTCGGCCAAAAATCACCTCGGAAGGCGAAATGACCAAAATGCCCTCCGTTTGGCTTAACGGGTCAAAATCGTCTGTACCGATTGAAAAATTTTTCTAGGTATTTTCTTGGCATTCTAATGCCATGGGAACCTCAATTACCCTTCTCTGGAGTCTCAAAAATTATTTTATAATTTTTCCCCCGGGTCTAGGGCTCCTCGTTATGAGAACCGCAACTTTCCTCCGGTTACCCATCGCTTGGGCACCGGCTCGTTTTGCTTAGTTGTATTTTATTTCTAAAATTTTTACTAAGTGTTTCTTATTAATATTTGAGTTAATTATGGTTCCCGACTTTAATTTTAATATTTTTCCGGACGTTCTAGCTGTCCGGACCGACACCGGTCACCGGAACAGTAGAATGTACGGAGTGGTTACCGGGAGGGTGTTACATAGGATGCCTAGAACTACACTTCAATATGAGTGAGGAGACATAAAATAATGAAATACAAGAAAAGAAAATACAAGAAAAACAAAGGAAAAATAATAGCAAAGAAATGTAACCAAGTTAAGCGAGCCGAGAACCCTAGCGATGGGTGACCGCACCGGGAAGTCACGGCGTGGACCGTTGACTAGCCCTGGACTGCGGGGAACCCTGGAAAATATTTTTAGGATTTAAAGAGACATCAATTGAAGTATAAGTATCATTAGAAATATCAAAGAAAAATTAAATAATTAGTACAAAGAAAAGTGAGAAATCGAAAAACGGACAAAACCCGGTGTTACCGAAAAATCGGGAATGTAACCCGAACAGGGGCATTATGGTCATTTGACATCCCGAATTGTCTTTTGACCTAAATGTCCATTAAAAATAAATAATATTACACTTGGAAAATATAATGAAAAATTAATTTGGTGGTACCTAATGTAAATAGCAAGAATTAAGGGTTTAATGTGGAATAAAAGGAAGTTAAACATATTATATGATTTAAATTAAGTAAGTGGACCACTAAGGATTTTAATATGGATTAAAAATAAGCATAAGTGGGCAGATTACTCCCACTCAAGCATCATCTCCTTCATTTTCTCAACCTTGCCGAAATGGAAAGCTAGGGAAAACTCCATAGCCATTTTGCATGAGCTTGACCCATTCCCTCATTTCACTTCTAATCACCTAAGTTTCTTCACTAAGTTTTATCCCCACATCACAAGGAAGAGTTTGATACTAAAATCAAGAAGTTTAGTCAAGGTTTAACAAGTCCCAACTAAAGGTAAGTTTGTATTTTTGAATATTTCTTTGATAAAGTTTGTATATATGTTATGGGTGTTTGAATTGTGAAGAAAATTTTCAAGTTTGAAGAGTTCTTGATATATCCATTTTTGGACAGCCATGGAGTTGTATGTGTAATGAAATATTCATGCATATATTTGATGAGAAATTATGTTGATTGGGGTGATTTAATGTCCTAGTAAATTATTCCACATGTATATGGTGATTGTGCACTTGGAATGGAAATTGATGAATTGTAGGACACTTTGGCATTGTGGAACAATTCGGCAGCCTTGGGACTCTTTGATGAATGCATGAATTCATGAAGATATTGGCAGAATTATGACATTGAGGATTGATGGATATGTATATAAATTAGTGGTGTAAAGTGTATGTGATAATGAGCAGTGTTTATGTGTATATGTGGTTGTAATTGGACTTTGTAAATTAGAGTTTTATTTGGTGTGTTAAGGATGTTTGTAATCTACCAAAGTGACTTTAAAGTGAAGTGGTATATGGTTTTGGTAATGTACCAAAACAGAATGGGTAAGAGAGATGGACTTAGAGTAAGGTAAATGTGTAGTTGATACATGTTTATGCAATGTAATTGAGGGCAGTGTACATTTTAACCTATAACATTAAATGTGTAACTCCAATTGGTATAAGACCAATTGGAGGTGAAACTAGGCACAAAATGTGCCAACTTTCATTGAGAAAGAATACCAAAATTCTGCTTGCAAGGTAACATGAAAAATGACCAATTCGGATTAAGTGCAAGTGAAGCCTGAAAACTGACCATTTGGGCAGCAGTTAGTATTTAGGCCATAACTCACCCAAAACAGGTCCAATTGACCTGAAATTTTAACCATGAATAGTTAAGACCCATACCTACAAGTATTATGAAGACGCCAAAACTCAGAAATGACCATAAGCAAGTCAAACAGCTTGCACAAGTTCGGGTCCAAAAACTGGCCGAACCAGAGTTGACCAAATTGACCTAAAATTGACCTAATTTGATGCCATTTGACCAGCAATAGTATAATGACCATAACTTGGTCTACATAACTCAGAATGACCTGAAATTTTGCTCCGCGTGCAATAAGACATAGATCTACAAGTTTTTAGTTTTGACCAAAACCCGAAAACCGAGGGAACTAGGTCGTCCGACTAGGTCAAACTAGTATCCCGGAATCCAGCAAGTTGCATTAAAATGCACTAAACAAGGAAATGAGTTTGGTAAAACGTACCAACCCTAAAACCCTATCGAATGTGACATATTAATGACACTAAAACCTAATTTACCTAAAACGCATCGAGGGTCGGTATATTAGGTGATTGGGCAAATAATAGCCTTCAGTGAATTACTTATCGAACATTATCGTTAGAGACAATTTAATTTAGTACTGAAACACTTCAAATTGTGTTTCTCAGTTACCAAAGACTCAGGAAAAGGGAAGGAAACACTGAGTCCAGACCAGGAGACAGTCATCAGAGGTTTGTGGACAACTAGTTTTCAACTGATTTTATTTTGAATAATATTTCATATGATTAATTGTATGTTATTGTTTTAAATTGTGTTTGTGCACAACTAGTTTTCAACTGATTTTACTCTGAATAAGATTTCATATGATTAATTGTATGTTATTGATTTAAATTGTGTTTGTGCACAACAGTAGTTCTTTTGAATTTTTCAATTGAAATGAATTATGACTAATTGTACATTATTGTTTTAAATTGTGGAAATGTGTTTGAATGGATATTTATTGCTTGAAAAGCATTGTAAATGATTTGATGGATACTATTGATTGAAAAGCACTGTAAATGGTTTTTGTGGAAATTTAAAATAATTATGAATTGTGTTGCCATTTTGTGAATGAAATTATAACTTTGGAAATTTATTGGATTCTCACGAATCATTTGAATAAAATGTTTGGAATTAATTTTGTGTTCACACTTAGCATGACAGTATGATATCTTTCCTTCTCCATTTATGGGGTTGTGATCGTTTATTTTCCTTCTCCATTTATGGAGTCGTGATCGTTTATTTTTCTCCCTCTCTGGTTTACCAGTTGAGGTGATCGGATGAGTACTCATTATATAGCTAGCTCCCTTCCTCATTGATTTCGATTAGTGGGGTTGTGATTGCTTTGTCGTGGTGTACAACGCGGCATTGATCAGAAATTTGTGTCATGGCTTAAGTTGTGAATGAATTGGCAACACTGTATTCTTAAATTATTCGACTAAATTGTGTTGTTATGCGATTTGATAATTTGTGAAATGAAGTTTAAATTCTTATTGACATTTACTGTCTCTTGAATTTAACTATGTTTTGATTACTGAGATTTATTGTGATATTGTGTTAAATTCCTTATGACAGTATTGTCTTGAATTTAACTATGGTTTTTAAATATCCACTATTTATTTGAATTATGAATTGTGATTTAAATTTTTATTTGGTTAGTGTTGTGCACCACTGAGACATTGTCTCAGCGATAGCTTTTTATTGCTGTCGCAGGTAGACAGACAGACAGGGCAGTAGACTAGGCTGCTAGTACCTCCAGCGAGAGACTACCGGGTATAATGAGTATACCAATATTTTGTATTTTGTAATGTAATGTATGTTCACTGTATGTACATATTGTTGTTGGTTTTGAGCAGTTGTAAATAAAAATTGTACATTAAAGTTGTAAAATAATTATGAGTTATTTTGGCTTGTAAAAATTGTATTATATTTCTTTTACCTCAATCTTTGAAAAAAATCACTGTGGATTTGAGTTGAGATTTGGAAATCTATTGAAGTGCTTTTTACAGGTTTTCTGAAGAACTGTTTTATCCAAAATACAAATGGCACTCTGCCAAAATTTTTACAGAAACTCCAAATAATTCAAAGGTGTTAGTTCTATCACTTCAATTCAAAAAGGTTTTTAACACCTATAAATAGTGCTCACCACTGTAAAAGAAGTAAGAAAAGTTTTTAAAATCCCTTGTAGTGTATTTAATGGATTATCAGTAGATGGATTATCAGTAGACGGAGTTGGTAATTCATTATGTATACTACGGGATCATGTTATGCCTTACAGAGGGGTAGGGTGTGACAAATGATGTTGAAAAATATTGAGATTTTGATGATTATTGGAGTTTGAGAATGATTGGAAATGATTAGTGGAAGTGTTTTTCACAGGTTCCGAAGAACTATTTTCTTCATTTTTAGCAGGTACTCTGCTGGATTTTCTATAAAATTTTTGGAACCTCAAATAAATTATAATTTCAATAAGTGACTTAAATGAATTATATTTCACAAATTATATTCAAAACTATGATAAAAATAAATTAAGGAAGAATAAAAATGGTTGAGATAAAATAGAGTGTTCCGGTACACTGTGTAACATATTTTACTCGAATATACTGTAGACGAGTAAGGGGTGTCACATTTAGTGGTATCAGAGCACGGTTTAGGCGTTTCTGGGCCTAGATTGAGTCCATACCATGCATTGCATTTGTAAGAGTTGAGGTGACACTAATACAGATATGTTTTTCTTTGTTATTTTTATTAGGACATGGACCCCACATCTCAGAGGGCAGTTGAGGAGGAAGTGAAGAGTCATGCTCTACCTGCAGTAGCTGAGACTGGGGGTAAGGGAGAACCTGCTCCACCAGCTCCATCAGAGCCTGCTCAACCTCCACAGGCCGTGTTCCAGCAAATGGCCGAATTCTTCAAACAAATGGCTGGGGTAATGCCACCACCACCACCACCTCCATAACCGAAATCACACCTGGAAAGATTGAGAAAATTTCGAGCAGTAGACTTTTTTGGCAAGAGAAAAGATGATTCTGTTGTAGCTGAAAATTGGTTGAACAGAATAGGAAGGGTTTTAAAACAACTCCACTGCACTCCTGAACAAAATCTAGAAGCTGCTGTATCTCTGTTGCATGATGATGCATATGAATGGTGGGATACAGTGTCCAGTGAAGTGCAACCAGAAGTAATAACTTGGGACTTCTTCCTCTCCGAATTCAAGAAGAAATATGTGGGTAGTGTATACCTAGAAGAGAGAAGAAGGGAATTCATTAACCTGAGGCAGAGAATGCTGGTTTGAGTATGAAAAGGAATTTGTCAGATTGAGCCGCTACGGAAGGGAGATAGTCCCTAATGAGGCCGAAAGGTGTAAGAGATTTGAAGAGGGATTAAATGACAACATAAAGATCATGATTACTGCCTTGGGAATCACCGACTTCACCAAGTTAGTGGAAGCTGCAATAAAAGTTGAAAAGGTTAGAATAAGTGAGCAGACCAGAAGAGAGAGACAGCAGAAGAGGGGCATGGGTCACCTAGTTCATCTCCCGCACTGGGAAAAGTTCAAAGGTCCACCGCACGCAGTTCAGTCCACCACAAGGTCGTGGTCGGTCTCGGGGCCTGTGCCACGCTCACCCCTAGGAGAGGTCACCCACACCATTAGTGGGCGCTTTCCAGGACGGGTTTAGGGACCAGCCAAGATCTTCTCGCATGTCCACATTGACTCAAATCGCATAAGGGGGAGTCTTGGAGAGGGACTGGTGCCTGCATAAGGTGTGGGTCAACAGAGCATCAGTTGAGGAACAGACCACGCAGAACTACTAAAGCTACTCCAACACAAGCGCATGCACTGCTCCTGCACCACAAAGGGGTAGGAAATCTGGCAAATCTGAGGCAGTGGGACCATCACAGAGGCCTGCATCTGAGCCAGCAGAGAGGCTTGAGGGCAGACCACCTGCCAGAGCCTATGCCATGAGAGGTCAGGAGGAGCAAGATGCCCTAGACGTCATCAGGGGTACATTCTCCCTCTACAATACATCTGTGCATGCATTGGTGGATCCAGGATCCACTCATTTATACATCTGCATCAACCTACCCGTAAAAAGGGGGATACTAGTAGGGGAGAGTGACCAAGACATTCTGGTCACTAATCCATTGGGCCACAGTGTAGTGGTGAACAAAATGTATAAGGGTTGCCTGTTAAGGATTCAGGGGCATGAATTCTTGGCAGACTTCATTGAGTTGCCTTTCCATGAGTTTGACGTGATTTTGGGAATGGACTGGTTGTCACGTCATCAAGCAATGGTTGATTGTAAGTTGAAGAGGATCTCATTGAAAACTCCTAAGGGTAATGAGATTACAGTTGTGGGGAAAAGGATAGATTTCTTATCCAATGTCATCTTAGCCACAGTTGCAAGAAAACTGATGAGAAAAGGCTGTGAAGCCTACCTAGCACATGTGGTGGATACTAGGCAGGCTAAGCCAGATCTGTGTGACATACCCACAGTAAAAGACTTCCCAGATGTGTTTCCTAAAGAATTGCCTGGTTTGCCACCAGAAAGGGAAGTTGAATTTGTTA